>NW_028318416.1:183750-362500 GCF_062004578.1 Staurois parvus
ATTCTGTGTCTGTCCCTGAGTAACAATTCTGTGGCCCTGAGTAACAATTCTGTGTCCCTCAGTAACAATTCTGTGTCCCTGAGTAACGTTTCTGTGGCCCTAAGTAACGGTTCTGTGGCCCTAAGTAACGGTTCTGTGGCCCTCAGTAACAATTCTGTGTCTGTCCCTGAGTAACAATTCTGTGGCCCTAAGTAACGGTTCTGTGGCCCTCAGTAACAATTCTGTGTCCGAGTAACAATTCTGTGGCCCTAAGTAACGGTTCTGTGGCCCTAAGTAACGGTTCTGTGGCCCTCAGTAACAATTCTGTGTCCCTCAGTAACAATTCTGTGTCCCTGAGTAACAATTCTGTGGCCCTAAGTAACGGTTCTGTGGCCCTCAGTAACAATTCTGTGGCCCTCAGTAACAATTCTGTGGCCCTAAGTAACGGTTCTGTAGCCCTCAGTAACAATTCTGTGTCTGTCCCTGAGTAACAATTCTGTGGCCCTAAGTAACGGTTCTGTGGCCCTCAGTAACAATTCTGTGTCCCTGAGTAGCGTTTCTGTGGCCCTAAGTAACGGTTCTGTGGCCCTCAGTAACAATTCTGTGTCCCTGAGTAACAATTCTGTGTCTGTCCCTGAGTAACAATTCTGTGGCCCTAAGTAACGGTTCTGTGGCCCTCAGTAACAATTCTGTGTCCCTCAGTAACAATTCTGTGTCTGTCCCTGAGTAACAATTCTGTGGCCCTAAGTAACGGTTCTGTGGCCCTCAGTAACAATTCTGTGTCCCTCAGTAACAATTCTGTGTCTGTCCCTGAGTAACAATTCTGTGGCCCTAAGTAACGGTTCTGTGGCCCTCAGTAACAATTCTGTGTCCCTGAGTAACGTTTCTGAAGCCCTAAGTAACGGTTCTGTGGCCCTCAGTAACAATTCTCTGTCCCTGAGTAACAATTCTGTGTCTGTCCCTGAGTAACAATTCTGTGGCCCTAAGTAACAGTTCTGTGGCCCTCAGTAACAATTCTGTGTCCCTGAGTAACAATTCTGTGTCCCTGAGTATCAATTCTGTGGCCCTAAGTAACGGTTCTGTGGCCCTCAGTAACAATTCTGTGTCCCTCAGTAACAATTCTGTGTCTGTCCCTGAGTAACAATTCTGTGGCCCTAAGTAACGGTTCTGTGGCCCTCAGTAACAATTCTGTGTCCCTGAGTAGCGTTTCTGTGGCCCTAAGTAACGGTTCTGTGGCCCTCAGTAACAATTCTGTGTCCCTGAGTAGCGTTTCTGTGGCCCTAAGTAACGGTTCTGTGGCCCTCAGTAACAATTCTGTGTCCCTGAGTAGCGTTTCTGTGGCCCTAAGTAACGGTTCTGTGGCCCTCAGTAACAATTCTGTGTCTGTCCCTGAGTAACAATTCTGTGGCCCTAACTAACGTTTCTGTGGCCCTAAGTAACAGTTCTGTGGCCCTCAGTAACAATTCTGTGTCCCTGAGTAACGTTTCTGTGGCCCTCAGTAACAATTCTCTGGCCCTCAGTAACAATTCTGTGTCTGTCCCTGAGTAACAATTCTGTGGCCCTAACTAGCGTTTCTGTGGCCCTAAGTAACGATTCTGTGGCCCTCAGTAACAATTCTCTGTCCCTTAGTAACGTTTCTCTGTCCCTAAGTAACGTTTCTCTGTCCCCAAGTAACGTTTCTGTGGCCCTAACTCTGTCCCTAATACAGAGCGGTCTGCCTCTCTTGAATGACTGGAGGCAAATGAAGAATTCTAAAATGGCCGCCATTTATAGCTCGACCATTACACAGTGCTGGCTGGCTGGCTGCTGATTGGCTAATGCGATCACATGTCATTAATGAATGCATTATGGGTCAGCGCGCCTTTTCTGCTCGCCTTCCCAGACATCCCCGCTCCGTCGCCGCACATGTCGCCGCCATTTTAGGAAAAAATTCCAATATTCGAAACGAATTCCACTTCGCCTACTTCGATTCGCTCATCTCTAATTGTGATCATATGAAGCCATTTATTATCACATAGCACATAGTAGTTTGGGTGATTCCTGATATCATTTTTACAAAGGAGCCAAAATAGCCCTGATCAAAGGTTTAGACACCTTGGAATGTTTGGTCTTGTTACAGACACACAAGGTGACACAAGTTAAGATTAATTTCACACATCTATGGTGTTTTAAATTGCAATTAGTGTCTGTGTGTAAATAGTCAATTAGTTTTTTTTAGCTCTCAGGTGGATTCACTGAGCAGGCTAGATACTGAGCCATGGGGAGCGAAAAAGAAGGTAATGGAACTTTATAAAGATGGAAAAGGATATCCAAAGCCTGGAATATGCCAGTCAGCATCAATCACTTATTAAGAAGTGGAAAATTTGGGGATCTCTTGATACCAAGCCAAGGTTAGGTAGACCAAGAAAGATTGTACCCACAACTGCCAAAATTGTTCAGGATACAACGAAAACCTCACAGGAATCTTCAGGGGAAGTACAGGCTGCTCTGGAAAAGACGGTGTGGTTGTTTTAAGGAGCACAATATGACTATACTTGAACAAAAATTAGCTGCATGGTCAAGTTGGCAGAAAGAGGCATTTAATGCACCAATGCCACAAGAAAGCAAGTGAGGCATGTCAAGATGTTGTTGTGCATATTGTAACCAGGCTTTTTTTTTTTTTTTTTTTTTTTTTAATGATAAAGCATATCCAGCACCACCAGTAAATGTAGCAAAACAGTTTCACAATATACAGTATGGGTTTTATTGTTGAAGTTGTATTAGGTTTACATTGGGGGTCATCTTGAATGAAGAAATATAAATTTTTTTCTATTTAAAATGTTGGCATAAATGGAATTGAATTGCCTCCAGCAGATTACACCTAAAGCCAACTGATAACATAACAGGATACCAGTTTCCTGAAAGAGGAAGGTAGATGAGCCCCATAGAAGCCTATAGGGCTGTATTGTGCAGAAGTGGCTAGGAGAGAGAGAGGACACTCTATATAAAGAATTCATGGAGGGCACGGGCATTGAATCTTGGTAAGTATGCATTTCTGGAGGGGGGGGGATAGGATCAGTTAAGTCAGGGGCAAATTACAGGTGCACTTTGTCTGAAAAGACGCTTTTTTTAAGACCTTTTTCACAGGGGCATACTTAAGTGTACACCAATGTTGGGGGTGTTTTGCCTGCAGGGGATACAAAAGTGTTCCATGTATCCATGTGCAAGCAGTCTCATTCATGGCAATTGGGACACAGCTGCTGCTCCCAATTTGACATTTGCATTCATGTGGGTACAGGAATGCAGACCATGTGAATTTTAGAACATGTGTAAGCCGTGTACCGGGGTGGGCTCCCCAGGATACAGTGAAGTCACGAACGAGGAAAGCAACCCCAACACCAGCTTTTGTCACAACAGAATTTTACTTAGATGTGGCAGATAAACAAAACCACAAATGCTGGAATATACAATAAATTTACATACACTCAGCCCAAAGGCTGAGACCCTTGTGCTGCACAGCATGGCGCCTTCTGATGGATGAAGGTAGAAAGTTTAGTAATTTACCTACTGGCGGGCACAACTAAGCTGCCACACCTTACCTGTTATTACCCTAAAAGCGCAGGAATCAGTGTATGGGTGTATGGTATGGCTAGCCTGCAGTGCAGCACAACAGCTTACAATCTTACACAAATCTACAGTATTCTCCCTCCCATAACTGCTCCTGTAGCACGTGCCTGAGTATTCCTTCTGAGCAAAACGCCAGTCTGGCTTGAGTTTGTAGGATTTTATCAGCTCTCCAATGTGAAATGTCACTTTAAGTTGTGGAGTCCTTCCAATGATCAGTAACAACACTTGTGGCCTGACACAAACAGAGACCCTAACTAACTATAGGTCTGTCTCAGTCCTATGGGCACCAACACTGAAATGAGGTGCATGCACGATCTTACCGACCCGAGTCTGCTTTGCATTCACTGGTGACTCTGAACAGAACAATGTCTCTCCACTGAGCATGCAATATTATCAGCAATGTATGTTGCTTTGCTCCTCTGTCCTCATCAGCTTCCTGGCAGCAAATCTTCCCCTCTTTGAACAGGATTAGCGTCTGGAACACCATCATCTTCACTCAATGGGATTTCTGATTACGGAGGGCAGTCTTCAGAGCTGGATGGCAACAGATTCTCCGATCACTCAGCCTTCCTCTCTCTCCAGTATGGCTTCTCTTTTCTCTTCCTGTTCACTCTCCAAGTGTAAAACCCCACCCCTTATTGAATATAGAAATAGCTATGCAGTCTGAGACTGTGTTAGAAACAGTGACATTTTGTGGCCAAACTGCATAACGTCAGTCAGGATGTTCTCTAATTTACTTCACACAGTATTCAAACAGTGAGAGCCGTTTCCCATCTTACACATGTATGCACCCCCGAGCATGTCAAATAGCCCCTGTATCCCAATTGACATGAATAGGACTGACTGCATGCAAATCCACGGTACATGTGTGCATCCATTGCATGCCAAACAGGGCCCTGACACAGATGTACACCTGTGTGAATAAGGCCTAATGTGTTACTGCAGACATTATTGGTTTTGAGTCTACATTCTGTAAGTATGAATGTAATCTTGCTGTAATTGTTACATTATAAACTTAATTTTGTTGTAAATTATTTTGGCTTTTTATGTTGTTTGAGGGGGGACCAAATTAGCGGGCTCAGGGAGAATAGTCTAAGTGCAATCCAACTCTGGACCACTCCTGTTCTGTCCGACATTCATCAAAAAGACTGGAAAAGATATACATCAACTAAGCCTTGTCAAACCTTCTATAAATACCATTTAAAAAAATAAAAAAAAAACAAAACACCTTGTGGCTGGAGTTATGCTAGGTACACACGAGAAGTTGCCCTCCAGAAGATTTACCCCCCTTATTTGTACCCAAATAAAATTGATATTATTTCACATTACACATATTTCACAACATAGTTTTTTTTTGTGGCGTTTGATCTCCTGTTTTTTTTTTTATTTTTTGTGCTATAAACAAAAAAACAGAAAATTTTGAAAAATAAATATTTATTTACTTTTTACTATAAAAACATATCCAAAAAAAAAAAAAGAAAATGTCTTCATAAATTTAGGCCAAAAAGTATTCTGCCAAGTCTTTGGTAAAAAAAAAAAATTCCAATAAGTGTATATTAATTGATTTGCATGAAAATGATAGCATCTACAAATGATGGTATATATACTAGAATTTTTTTTATACTAGTAGTAAAACGTGATCCGCGGCTTATAGCGGGACTGTGATAGTATGGCGGGCAATCTTACACTGATATCACCAGTGACACTAATACAGTGATCAGTGCTAATACAATGCACTGTCACTGTACTAATGACAATGAGTAAGCAGAGGTTAACATCTGCCGCAAAGTGTTAACTGTGTGCGTAATGTGTTATTTTTGTGTACAGTTTTACTAAAGGATGTGCTGGTTTTTATTCCCTGTTTTGCAGGGAGACACAAACCAGCACATCCCAGCTATCAGGAGTGAGATATGTGTTTACATACAAAGATCTCTCCCCAGTCACTTGCTCTGCTGATCAGCATGTAAAGGAGCCAGTGACAGCACCGTTTGGTGGTTGGCTAGTGTGCGCCCTCTACCCAGAAGAGCAAAATCACATATATAAGTGATTCTGCGTAGCTGGCCCTCACTGTAGTGGTAAAACTACAGTGCATGGTCAGCAAGTGGTAAATCCATTCTGAACGAAGAAAAAATGAGAGGTCTCCATACTAGCTAAGTGATGTTAAAGCAGCAATCTTCCCTGCTGAGATATTGTCTTCTGACATGCCAAAGTGAGACCGAAACTTTTGGACCGGCTGCTGTACACACTGGCCGAATGTCCACCTGTTTCTGTTGAATTGGCTGATATTCAGCCCCTGTGTACCAGCCTTTACACTTTAAATAGTGGTGTAATCAGTTAAAAAGACATCTGAATATACTTGTAAAATATCATATTGTCCCGATATTTTGTTAACTTGTATTGATGAGAAATGTTCAGATAAGAAGTCCTTCCAACTCTTGTATAAACTCAAAAAGATGATTTAATAATAATGATGTTGCATAAAATTAGAAATAAAATATTGGAATACAGAATGGTTAAGTATGTCCAAAAAATATAGTTAAATTCTTAAGATAAAAAGTATATGTTTATAATAATATGTAATTGTGTGAGGTGTAAAGCTGTGTGTGTGTGTCCTCTAGGCTTCTGAACACAAGTGCCCTTCTATGAATGGGCTAACGTACTTAAAAATGCTCAAAGAACCAAGCCCTCCCACAATCCTTTGTTTCAAATTCGCAGGCTGATCTTCTCTTGTAGTTCTCCCCTTGGAGTCTGAATGTAACTTTAGTTTACATAGATGGAGGAAGGAATATCTAATTACTACCACGTTACTTGAATGTATAGAAAACCAAGATATATGTTCATATGTATATTCTCAGACTATGAAGTCTAATTACTTACTTTTCCCAATCTAGAACAAATATAAATATAATAACTCAATTATTCTATTAAGATCCAACTCATTCATACATATGTTAGTACTGTTAATAAGAAGATATTAGATACTAGGTTAAGGAAAGCTTCTAACAAAATTTTATTAACGGTTTTAATGCATTCAATTAAAAATTGTAAAATTATCTGCAATGTCATGAAAGATAGACGATAAGGAGGGTTTTTCTGCCCATCAAAAGTAAAAAGAGAAGTCAGTATCAACAGGCAAAACCAGTTTAACCATCCTTCGTGACCAGTGGTTTTGAAGTCTGGATGCTCAGACATATGTAAAGAAATCAGTACACAGTATGTTAGTTAACTTGGCAATAACTATATGGCTAATATGCCTACTTACATAATTTTTATATGAAGCACTAACTGTAGGTCACAAATGGGATATAGCTGGGATTGTGGACCCCATTAGCAGTCTGCACGGTGGTTAGCAGCATGCTCAGGGATCACACACATGAAGACTACAGCTGACCTTATACCAATAGAGATGCATATCTTAGAAAGCACATAATACAGGACCTATAGGAATGGCGGGGTATAGTAAAGCATTGGAGTGCTGGTCTTACAGGCAAGGAGGACACAGAATACTAGTAAGAGACACTGAAGCACTGGCATGCAGGCCTCCCAAGGAGACAGGAGTGTTTTATAGTGGGATGCTGAACTTACAGGAACACAGGGCTAACAATAGACATGAGAAACACGGAAGTGCAAAGGGGTCCCAGGGAATGCACACAATACAGTTGGGGTACATGATGAGTCTAGAACAGGGAGAATACCTATTGGTACTGATAGGCCAAAATCCAGCCTGCCCACACCATACTACAAAAGTGAGGTTCCTTGCAAGGGCTGAGACCTACAATCATCACCTGGCCTTCTCCGGGGCTCCTTAAAGTGGAGATAATTCCCAGGTTGTGGTTCTTAGATTCAGCCAAGCAGGAAACTACCAAGAACTAAGGGCAAAAGTCCCTTACAGCACCGAGACACAGGGGTCAAACATCAGCAGGGAGTACGGCCAAGCTGGAAGGTGTTCATGAAACACAGAATTAATAGATGTGAACAATAAGTACAGAAACAAAGAGGAATCATTAGGAGCAAGCAAGTGCTCAGGGACACTTAGTAAAAAACAGAATTGGAATATACTGCAAGAAACTAAGTACTGCAATGAAAGCCAGGCTGAAAATCACAGAGGATCTCAGAAAATGCACAGAGGCTCAAAGTTGGTAGAGGTACACAAGGGGAGCATGGACTCAGGGACAATTGAATGTTCAGAAGACACAAAAGGTGAAGGCATCGGCGTATCCACCCCGAGGAAAACAAGGCGTTTGCCTAGGGCGGCATTTTTCAGAGGGGGGTGGTGCCACCCACCGGAGGAAGAGACACTCAACGCAGCTGGCAGGTGACTGCTGATGGGGACCAGGTGACAGCCAGCACTTCATGAGCTCACTCACTGGCTGGTACACTCCGGGTCAGCACAGCACTTGGTGTCAGAGAAGGTCTGCTCCTGGGCTGAGCAGAGTGACAGATGAGTGATCTGCAGCAGCAGAGAAAGAGGGGCCGGCTGGCTGCAGCCATGACATAGTTGCTGGGTGGCAGTGTTGCGTGTATGGAGGGAATAGAAGGAGTATGAGCAGAGAGAGGAAGACACCTCAGCAGATGACAACGCTGCAAGGAGGAAGAGGAAGAGATTGGGAGAGGAGGATGGGATCTGCTGCTCTATTAAGTCTGGGGAGATCACAGTCAGGGAGGACTACAAGTACCCAGGATCATGTCTGCTCTGGCAATGGAGTCACAGATCTGTAATTGTACTACACACATTATATCCACTGCTGTTATATACTGTTATAATGAGCAGATCTATACAGCCTGGGGGACTACAAGTACCAGCTGCACTGGGGATTCTGTCTGATCAGCTTAGTCTCTCTCTCTCTCTATATATATCTATCTATCTATAAAAACTCTCTCTCTCTCTCTATTTTTTTTTTCTCCCTCCCTCTTTTAATTTTTCTCTCTCTCCTTCTCCCTCCCTTCCCACTGGGAATCACTGGTAACTGATTGGCAGATACTGGGAGCACAGAGACCATACTGGGAGATACTGCACTCAATCACTGGAGACAATAGGGGGTTTATTTACTAAAGCTGGAGAGTCCAAAATCAGACTCCCTTCTGCATAGAAACCAATCAGCTTCCAGGTTTCATTGCCAAAGCTTCATTGAACAAGCTGAGGTTAGAAGCCGATTGGTTTCTATGCAGAAGGGAGTCTGATTTTGGACTCTCCAGCTTTAGTAAATAAACCCCCAGGAGTCTGCTTAAAGAATACAAACTATCACTAGGAACAAAGCTGGGCCAGTAACAGGATCACTAGAAATCTCATTATTACTCAGAAAATAGAACACTAGGAGTCTAGAGATCACTTCAGATCTTGGAAGGGGACAACTGGGTGCACTAGGCTTCTACCTGAAACCACAAAATGACTGAGCAGTAAAAACACCAGCTGTTACTGAGGCAATAAACCCAGCTTAAATAGAAGGGGAGTTGGCCCGGAGTGTGGCTAATTAAATCAACAACCAACAGGTGGATAACCAGTCTCATGCACAAGTGAGATAACAGGCAGCAGTGGAACCTTACAAGTTAAACCTACAGAACTACATGTACCAGTATGCATGCTGATCTTTGGAAATAGAGGAGATATAGCAGCAAATCTGCAGATATGTGACAACATATAAGCCTAGTTTTTTTTTTTGGGGGGGGGTTGTTGTTTTTTGGGGGGGGGGGGCAATGTAACAAAATGTATTCTGGCTATATTAAACATAACACCTTTTAACCAATTTTCCCTAATTTTTAACTGATTCCGTGCCGGAGTATAGCAGAAATAATACTACAGGGCGGCACATGACTCGCGCTCCTTCGGTTTTCACAGGCCTCCACCAACCCGCGTGTGCCGTGATTTAACCAATTCAATACCGGGCACTTTTACCCCCTTCCTGCCCAGGCCATTTTTCAGGTTTCAGCGCTCTCACACTTTGAATGACAATTGCACGGTCATACAACATTGTACCCAAACTAAAATTTTATCATTTTCTTCACACAACTAGAGCTTTCTTTTGGTGGTATTTAATCACCGCTGGGGTTTTTATTTTTTGCTAAATTAACAAAAAAAAATGAACATTTTGGAAAAAAAAACACTTTTCTTTGTTTCTGTTATAAAAGTTTGCAAATAAATAATTGTTCTTCATAAATTTAGGCCAAGATGTATTCTGCTACATGTCTTTGGTGAAAATAACCCAAATTAGGATGTATTTTTTAGTTTGTAGGAAAGTTAGAGTTCACAAACTATGGTATAGATCTGAATATTGATCAATCCTGAAGTACTGACGGCCAATCTAATTTCTTGAGGTCCAAGAATGTCAGAACAGTACAGATATCTCCCAAATGACCCCTTTTTGCAAAGTAGACAGTCTGACGTACTTCATAAGAGGCATGGCGAGTTTTTTGAAGTTGTATTTTTTTTGTCATAATTCGAAAAATGAAAAAATTTAAAAAAATTATTTTCACTATTTTTTTTTTACATACTGTCACCAGTGATTACCTCACATGCATGTGAGTTCCTGACTAACAATAGCACCATATGTAGGCAACTGCCTACACATTTCCATTAAAATGATTTGGCAACTTGGGGGGGGGGGGACTAATGCTGGGCAAACACCACGTCAGGTCATTTTTTTTTGTTACGTAACACAAAGTGACAAAAATGCTACAAATGTGAACAACACTGGGTGCTGCAATGCAAACAATGTTGTCAGGCTTTTTTTATATCTTGTAATTATTTCTTTACAGATACTACACATTATAAAGAATTGGTTCATTAAGGAGTTAACGTAGAGCTTTCTAATGCATAGTAATGGAGATTTGTCAAGGGAGAAAAAAATATATTCCCTCTAGTGAATAATATTTGTTTATGCGAAAAAGTGTTTATCTTGCAAGGACTTGCAAGATATAAATTGTGCTTCACCTACATCATCTGCTAGACTGAAAATGTTAACTGCTGCACATAACAGAGATCAAAAGGTAGGTTACTCATATACACAGAAATCGACATAGCCAAAAGAGAACTCCAATAAGAATGTTAATATATATATATATTTTTTTAATGACATTGTTATTCCTATTACCTAAACCATTTTAATGTAATATTTATGGACCCATGAACCCAATAAAGTGTGATGTTTTAGCTTTTACTTCTCAACACCTAAAAAGCCTGGTCACAGGTAATATTTGCTTTTTGCAATACTGTTTCTGCAGAGCATTGTGATCCAAGAATTACATCTTTGATGCCTACCTCCTATGTCTATTTATTAACATGCCCGGAGCAGACCAAGTTACTTTTAGTATTTACTTTTGAAATTACCAATATTGCACAAAATATATTTTTATATTTGATTTTCTAGAATAGGTATATAAATTTCTTTTTTTTTTTATGCCAGTAATTATATTTTCTCTGCATTTACAAACAGATCAGGATTTCATGTAATAGTGACAGCTGTCAGAACAAACTATAGATACCATTGGGGGCTTATAATCGTTATGTTTATTTTACATGAATAAAAAGAAAGCTCCACATCTTGGGTTATAGTTTGTTGTATTCCCTGTCAAATGCTCCAGTTCATGAGGAATGGTGATCTTTGGGCTACTGATTGCTTAGTATTTTATACCTTACCTTATTTATTGATTATGCTAAAATTTCTCCTGTGCAAAATAATATAGAGAAACAATGTTTAGATCTGTCTTAGGCAGTCAAAATAATAATGGGCATTAATAGCTAGATAGGGAACAGGACATTTCTAATGTGGCTGTTACAGGTGTCTTTTTTTTTCTAAACGCCTCTGCATGTTAGCCTATGTGTCCATGCACACAGAGGCTTTTAGAGGTGTTTAGAGGCAGAACCCCCCCACACACACACTGCTAGTACATACAGAAGCAGTGGCATTATGGCAGAAAAATGATTGACTAAAGGTTTTGCTATGTATTGCGGCTGTGTGGACTTTTCTAAGCCCTTCCCTCACCCAACCAAATTCCCTTTTTCTTAAAACAAACCACTAGAACATTGGTTTTTGGGGTTGAAAAGGCCATAGCCGCCATTTATTAAATACAAACTTACAAAATACAACCTTTTTTTCAAGCATTTTTCATTATAGAAATTATTACAACCGTCCTAACAAAAACTGACCTCTTTTAGGTCTAGGGCCTTGGAAGGCACCTTTACTTTTACCAACTGGCTGTATCTGCTACAATTCCACCTAAAGGCCTCCAGCCACAACTACACCGGTTCAAGGACAATTTAACTATCAATCCATCCTCGATACAGCCCCACAACCAATAGTACCTTAGTGTCTTAGCTTAAATAGGGAAGGTACATCCATACCTGTGATGGGCTAAACCCAATTATTTTCCAAATTTACCAAACCTCTACCTCCTTCGAAGACCCTGCTACCCCAGCCAGCTGCTATGACAAGGACTCAGAACAAATTCCAAAGAGCACCATGGTCAACATATAACAACAAGCACAATACCGAAAGGAAACAAAGAGAAAAATGGCAAAAGAAGAAACCAACAAAGATATGGGCCAACCTACCCATAAACTTAGGAAGGGGGGGCAGGAGAGCTTGTTCCTCACTGTCCAGTCGCCTCTCCAACTGACCGTGAGGCAAAGGTCACCACCCCTTCAACTCCAGCTTGATCCAAGCCTGTCCACCCTACCCCACCACTTCTCTCTCCAATCCGGTAAGCTCCCGCAACTTTAGACAAATTGTAATATTAACCCTTCACTTGACACATCCTACTGCAAACCTAGTCATGTTGGTCTTTCACCTAAGCTTTGCCTCCAGGCCTTCCTTTTGATACACCTAGACATGTCACTAGGCGCTTTTAGCACTTTGTTAATTCATTTCAATGGGCAGAATAAACTATTATTCTGTCCAATTAAATTAACCGCTGAGCTTTTGAGGTGTTTACAAGTGTCAAGTGTATTTTTTTTTTCTGCCAAAATGTTGCTGCTAGGGGGAAAGGCAGCTAGGAGAAATGGCAAAAAGCCCAGTGTGAATAAGGCCTTACAGGCATTCATTGTTGCTGTAAATGCAGCACTATGCCAGCTTATATGGCCATGCACATCAGGCATTTAGATCTACATGCCAAGCACAGAATTTACAGGCATAAAAAAAAAAAAAAAAACACATCAAAGCTACGTTTTGAGAAGAGCTTACAAATATTTATGCATGTGTCTGCATGTGAGCATAAATGTATTCCAATGGTCAGAATAGATTGATATTCTGGACAGTAGAATGCAGACAAAATTCAGCATCTTGGGGGCATCATACAAAAATTCATACACCTGTGTGCACAAGGCCTTAACCTCCCTGGCGGTATTCCCGAGTGTAGCTCGGGGTAAAGTTTTAGTACCACAAGCGGTAACCCCGAGCTACACTCGGGCTTACCATGCGGCGGTGCTCCGGGATCCCTCGATCACTTACCTTGTCCTGCGCTCCCGCGATGTCCCTCCTGCAGTGTCCCCGGCAATGTAATCCGGTGGATGCCGGCATCTGTCATCTGGGTTCCGTCCCCTGCGAGCGTCGGGACGTACGGGGGACGGAATGGTGGGAAATTTGAAAATGACAAAAAGTGACATTCACTAAAATCACATAGTATAACATTACGGTATCAAACCATTTCACATACATTTTGTCCCGAGTACTTTGTCCTGTGCCCTGCCTGCATTTTTACTGTTCTCTTTGCTTGGAAACTGAGAAATGTCCATGGTGTCCAAAAAGCGTCCCTTTAGGTCAAAATTGGTTATAGACCAGCTAGAGAACAGCGATAGTAAATCAGAACCACTTGCAGAATTGAGTGATAATGAAATTCGTCATCAGACACTGAAAATGATTTTGCGACTTTGCTCAGTGATGTGCGAACTTGGCACTATATTTCAAATTTCAGTGTTTTTGGTTTTATTATATTATTGAATTAAATTTATTATTATTATTATTTTATGATTATTTATTAAATTATAATTTATGATTTTGTGTTTCAAGTTTTATCCTACCCGGGATGTTTACTAGACTCTTGTTCGGACAGATTTCAGTGAGTTATTCCTAAAAATTACAGGCCTACAATAAAAACATACATATATACACATACATATTTCCATGCAAAAAAATGTACTGCTTTGAGCACACAAATATGGACATAATCAGGCTGCTAGGGAGGTTAAAGTAAACACTAAATGAATGGCATTTGATTTGCCATAGAACTGTTCATCATAAATTATTGATATAAGACAATTGTTTTCAATATTTATTTATCTTTTGCTGCATCTTAGTGCTTTTGGTCTCCAGCAGCCTCTTTGCAACCACTCCTTTCTCCATGCACTCCAAAGTTTCCTGCTGGCAACAAGATGTAAAAGCCACTATATATTAAACATGTATTTAGGTAGGTCAGTGTACACTCACAAGGACTTTCACTTCTGATGTTTTTTTTACTTCAGGAGTAAGAATTTGATAACGAAGGATCCGGGGAGGAGCTTCTATGGACCCCAAGAAGTCAGAGGCTCCAATACTATAGGAAGTATTCATTTACTGAGAGATGAGCAGCACTGATAAATCTGCTTAGGCTGCACAAAGTGATGCTCTAGATGAAGCTACTGAGAGTGATATTTTAGAGCTTGCATATATGTAATAAGTTGACCATATCAAATATACAGGGTCTCTTAATCACTTGCCTACAGGGCACTTTTACTCCCTACCTGTCTAGGCCAATTTTCAGCTTTCTATGCTGTTGCACTTTGAATGGCAATTGCGCGGTCATGCAACACTGTACCCAAACAAAATTGTTATATTTTTAAAAAAACAGATAGAGCTTTCTTTTGGTGGTATTTAATCACCACTGGGGGTTTTATTTTTTGCTAAACAAACTAAAAAATCTGAAAATTTGGGAAAAAAAAGTTTTTTCTTAGTTTCTGTTATAAAATTTTTTAAAATGTATCCGTCACTGATGTGTGCTAATGAGGCTGCAGTGATGGGCACTGATAGGCTGCACTGACAGGCATCACTGATGGGCACTGAAAGGTAGCACTCATATATGGCACTGGCAGGCGGTACTGATGGGCGGAAACAACAAAGAACACAGCACCTCTAAATTTAAACTGTGTAGCAGATTTTAATAAGAAGGTAAGCTTTACAACTCACATCTGAACAGTAAATACAGGCTCATAGGGATGTAGTGTAGTACGTCTGTCGCCAGATGTAAAAGGCTGTTCCAGAGAGGAGTGAACCCTGGTCGGTCAGCAGGAGGCACTGCATCAAATAGGGCATGGATTGTGAAGCCTGGATGGTTATCCAATATGTCCGGAGCTAGTCATGTTGGGCATCTGACGTCATCGGGATGCAACGCGTTTCTGAGCATGCACGGAACCAGTGTCGCCCGGCGCACTATTTCATCAGGCCCGACACTGGTCCCGCTCATGCTAGAAATGCGGCGCATCCCAATGTGTCATTTGTTTCTTCTACTGCAGAGTTTGCTTCACTCCATCGCGGCCTGCCCTAGTGCATACTGGATTGCCTTTGCCCATATTGGAACTTATACATTTATTAACAGATACATGGACTGCTGAATTATGCGCCTGTCATTCTCTTTATATAGGTACTAATGGGCTGCACTGCTTGGAACTGTTAGGCAGCACCGATTGATGGCAGTGACTGGCACTGGTAAGCGGCATCTGCTGTTTACATGTGATCAGCCTGTCTCTGGGGACTACATGTCCCATGATCCTCCTCCTGTCCAGTCCTCTCTCTGTTTTACCAATCCCCCCCTCCACTGTTGACAGGAGAAAGGGAGGAAAAGAGTCTACACACATAGTCCTTTCTTGTGGTTAACCACTTGCCCTCCAGAGATTTACCCCCCTTCCTGACCAGGCCATTTTTTGTGCAATATGGCACTGCGATACTTTAACTAACCATTGCACAGTCATGCAACACTGCATCCAAATGAAATTTATGTTATTTTTTTCCCCACAAATGGAGCTTTCTTTTGGTGGTATTTGATCGTCCCTGCATTTTTATTTTATTGCAATATAAACAAAAAAAGGCCGACGATAGTAATGGCAGGAACTGATTAATTGCCACTGACATCCCCAGTGACGCAAATACAGTGATCAGTGCTAATAAAAAGCACTGACACTGTATTAATGACATTGGGCAGGGAGGGGTTAACATCCGAGGCAATCAAAGGGTTAATTGTGCGATGTGTGTATTTTACTGTGTACTGTGTGCTATGCTGTATACTGTAAGCACACTGCTTTGTACGGCTCTGCTATGCAGAGCCTTAGAAAGTAGTGTGCTGGAGCTGACAGGGGAGAGATCTTTACTGTTCACATAGGTCTCTCCCCAGTCAGTGTACCTAGGGAATCACTGGCCGGGACCAACAGTTGAAGTCGCCAATGGTAGGGCACGTGTGTTCCCCCTACCCGTAAAATACGAAATCATGTATATATACATAATTTTGTGCAGCCCTGCTGCCCTGTAGCAGTTGTTCTGCTGGAGGGCGGTCGGGAAGCAGTTAAACCCTTCTAACCACTACTTCCAATAAGGAGGATGCTATCTTAGCCTTCATTTCATCTGCAGATACCATGGTTCTGAACATGTGATCAGCTTTGATACCAGCCACTTCATGGCTTCACAGTTGGGTTGAAACCACAGAAAACTGTGGCATGAATGTAATTGTTTTGGGAAAACGTTAAATCGGTAGCCTTAGTTCCACTTTCAATTGTAAATGTAGAACTAATAAAAAACCTTTTATCTCTAGGTGTCACAAAATTTTAAGGGTTTGCCAGTGGAATTATGTGCAGTAATGATGATAGCGATTGTTGTAAAAAGTAGTAAATTAAAATGTTCTCACTCTAGAACTCGGTTTATAGATTAGGTACTGCTCACTTTCCTTGCCTTTAGATCCAATTACCAAAACAAAGTCATACACCTACACATGATAACGCTGTTTTAACATATACTACTAGCAAGGTGACATCATCACATTGATGCATGCAAGCACCATAGTGCTTTCCTACACCCATAATGGGCGTGTAGTCACACAGTGAGGTTGATTGATTTAGGGGCCTATCTGCTCTGATAATGTGGTGCATGCCACTTCTTACAACTTCCTAGGCCATTATATTAGTGCAAGAAGCTTAGTTCATTCCCCGAATAGTGTGTGCTTGCATAAAGCAAGCCATAGATGATTAATTTTTTTTCCATGGGTTGCAGGAAAGAAAATCTGTTGATGGGGAATCCCTTCCATTCCCATCCCTGCTATTGTATTCTGCTGGCAGGGAGCCTTCCCTGCCATCTGAACACAATGATTACTGCTAGCGGCTATAGCCATTACCTGTATGCAAAAAAATCTAACAGGCTGGTTTGACTGTTGAGTTGATTGATGGAATTTAGACTGGTCCCTGCTGAACCGGCCAAAATTTGATTAATTTATGGCCATCTTTAGCTCATAGCACTTAATGTGGCTTCTCTGTGCTCTCTCCTTCCTCTGCTATCTACATGAGTCATTTTTTACAGTTTTTTCCAGACACCAGGCAATCTTTGGTGACAAACCACCCACCACCTCCTTGCACATGGGATATGATTGACAGCCTCAGCCATGTATGTTTTCCTATAGGACTGTGTAGAGGGGGGTGTCTGTTCCCTCCACTCAGGTGTCAGATTACACCTGAAAAATGCCTCTTAAACTGTGTTCTTTAGAAGGCTGTGTAGGAGAGAAGGCTGAAGATAAACAGGTGCAGCTTTATGTCAGAGTTTATCATTTTAAATAAATTATTTTTATATGTTGCTTACCTGGAGATCCTGCCAGTACATAGTTACTACCATTTCCTTTATTCCTGTGTATTGCGCTTGCTAAGATGCCCATCTACAATTTTTCTTAAATTAATTATCGACACTTCCCCCTGACACATCCTTACCGCTCTAACAATAAAGAACCTTCCATGTAGTTTAAGGTTAAAGAGCTTCTTGTCCAACTTCATTGAGTGGTTGCATGTCTAAGCGACCTGAGGCTGATAAGTTTTCTCCCTATGCTAGCAGCACTTCATATTGCAGACTGAAAATTTTAGGCCACCGCCTCTCAAATTAGCAGAAGTACTTCAAAATTATTGTCTGTATATTACAATGTATCCTTGCTCATACTTAGCAAATATTGTTATAGGTTTCTCTTATTTATGTTTCCTTCTTGCAATGAGTATACAACGTAGTGCCTGAGATGGTGATGACCTACAACAGCAGTGATGGCATGGAAATCCTACTTCTTGGAATGACTGATACTCCAGGTGCCCAGGCACCAATGTTTCTCATATTTCTCATCATATATCTTCTCACTGTTTTGGGAAACCTCATTATTGTGACTGTTATTTGTATGAATCCAGAACTGCACAGTCCTATGTACTTTTTTATCTCCAATCTCTCATTCCTTGACCTAGCTTACTCTTCAGTTACTCAGCCCAAGCTGCTCTCCATCCTCATAACAGGCCCAAGTGCGATCTCTTTTCCTGGCTGCATTGCACAACTCTATGTATTTATGTCATTGGCCTGTACGGAATTTGTTTCATTAACAGCTATGGCTTATGATCGCTATGTTGCAATTTGTAAACCTTTACATTATTCAGTTCTAATGAAGAGAAGAGTCTGCTTACAGTTGGCCATTATATGTTGGGTGGTGGGATTCCTAGATCCACTAGCTCACATTGTGGTCATATCAAAGTTACCTTTTTGTAAACCACCTATCCTGAATCACTTTTACTGTGATCTGTCACTGTTGCTCAGTCTATCTTGTGATGATAAACTATTTATTGAAATTCTGACTTACGTAGTTGGCTCAGTGGTAGCTCTTCCGGCTTTTTTGCTGACACTAGTCTCCTATGTGTTCATTATATCTACCATTCTTAATATAAGTTCTTCTTCTGGAAGGCGAAAAACCTTCTCGACTTGTACATCTCATCTAACTGTAGTCACTCTGTTCTATGGCACTGTCCTAGTCATGCATATGAGGCCTTCATCTCATTATTTGCTTAAGCAAGACAAACCCTTGTCTGTGTTATACACTGCTGTTATCCCAATGATGAATCCTCTGATTTATAGTTTTAGAAATAAAGATGTAAAGAAAGCTCTAAGGAAGCTCACTAGTAAGAAAAAGTATATTTAAATGGATGTAAAAAAAACTCTGGAAGAATATCAGCTAATCTGCCTAAATTACTCATACTTTAAGACATAGGGGTTGATTTACTAAAGGAAACTAGACTGTGCACTTTGTAAAGTGCAGTTGCACTCTGCAATAGTAGTTGCTCCAGAGTTTAGTAAATGAGGTAAAGATTCACTTTGCAAAGAATACCCAAAAATACCAAACATGCAAGGATAATAGAAAAAACTGCATTTTTGCTTGCACATGATTGGATGAGGGAAGTCAGCAAAGCATCTGCTCATTTACTAAGCTCTGGAGCAACTGCTCTTGCAAAGTGCATAGTTTATTTGCCTTTAGTAGATCAAACTCATAGTTTACGATAGACATCACCAAATGGCTGACTGTAGTCTGGATGCGAGTGGAATCACTGTACAATCCCGACCACGGTGGTCACAACTTAGGAGATGGCTCTTTTCCCCTCCCTCAACTGCAGAGTGGAGGACAGGAAGCTAAGCATCACTAGACATAAGGCTGGAATGGGAAATTCCCAAGTTAACCTTTCAAGTTAACCGGCAGCTGATTGGTCACTGGGAGGTGCAGGCAACCATCTCCAGCTTATTAATATGAACAGTTAGCTCCAGGCCTCTGTCCAGTGCTACTGTGCCTCCCACCCTCCACTTTGCTGTGTGCCCTTGTGAAGTAGGGGACTTAAGGTCCTAGGACACGGCTTTGAAGGATAAGTGGGGTGATGTGAAGGACAAGACTTTTGTAGGGAGGTGAAAGGGGCAGAGGAGGACACTTGTGTGGGGGGGATTGAAGGGGAGCAGAGGAGGACATTGATGTGGGAGCAAAGGGGGGCGAGGAGGATTTTTATGTGGGGAGGGAAGGGGGACAAAGGAGGACATTGATGTGGGGAGCGAAGGGGGGCAGAGGAGGATATTGATGTTGGGAGTGAAGGGGGGCACAGGAGGACACTGATGTGGGGAGTGAAGGGGGACAGAGGAGGACACTGATGTGGGGAGTGAAGGGGGACAGAGGAGGACATTGATGTGGGGAGTGAAGGGGGGCAGTGGAGGACATTGATGTGGGGAGCAAATGGGGTCAGAGGAGGACATTGATGTGGGGAGCGATGGGGGGCAGAGGAGGATATTGATGTGGGCAGTGAAGGGGGACAGAGGAGGACATTGATGTGGGGAGTGAAGGAGGGCTTAGGAGGACTCTACTGTAATGGAGTGAAGGGGGTAGAGGAGGACACTGATGTGGGGGGTAAATGGGGGCAAAGAAGGACAGTACTGTGGGGGGAGGCAAATGAGAACAGAGGAGGACACTGATGTGGGGGGGGGGGGCATTGATCTGAAGGGGGGTTGAGGACACTGCTGTGAAGGAAATGGGGGGTGATGTAATTGGGTATTGTGATATGCGGGAGGGCTGAGGATACTGATGTAAGAATGGAATTGAGATATAAGTGGAGATGGGGTTGTGGTGTGAAGAATCTGAGTCCTCACACAAACTGACTGGCCCTTCATGAATTTTAATACCCCTGTTTTAAGAGATGTAAAGGGTAACTTATTGATGGCTTAATGATGGAGTAAAATGGAGCAGTGTAATATTTGAATAATAATCTTATACAGTACATGTCCCTGGTATACATGTGCATTTATTATTTTTTTCTGATGAGCCTGCAAAGCAATACATCAGTAGATCACAGGTGCAATGTCAGGCTCCTGCTGACACTACCTCCAGCTTACAAAGAAAAGAATTGTGCCAAAGATCTCAAACTATCCCTTGTATATATAAAACTGCTGTATTCATTATTGTTGGATAAAAATAATAATAAAACATACAGTATATAAACACACTCATAAATGCAAAATTCAAAAACATTTATAAACAAACAAGGTTAAATTGTCTTTTTAAAACGTAAACTCAAAATTGTGCAATTAGCTTAAAATGCAACATTAGTCAGAAAGTTCTCCTAGGTCACTTCATGCTGGCCCCTTTTGCAGGTATAGCTACCGTATGTAAAACATTAAAAAAAAAAGTGCCTATACTGTTCAAAATCCAGTAATACACTGCCTCACCATGCTCTACACATGCTCAGATACTCTATTTTTAGGCACTGTGCCAAATGTGTAGATACCAATCTGCTGACAGCCTAAAGATTTAATGCTGTTCAGGGGCTTTGGGCTTCAACAAAATGTCAGGTGGCAAAAAAAAACAGGAACAATGCTGGAGGCAATTTACAGCGCACACTAATTTTGATGGCATAATTATTCAAGTGGAATGTATGTTCCTTGCTAAAGTACATTATTTTTTATCAAGTTATAGGTAAAACTGTGCTTTGATTCACTGTATATCACATAAACCCCCATATCACCATAATCATATTGTGAATGACAATGCTCAATGTACTGTATATAAGTGGCAAATTAAATAATGTCCATAAATGTGTGAATGACACATCTTCAAAAGATGAGACTCTTCGGTACATTTAACCCATTCAGTGCTCCTCCAGCAGCACACCAAACTGCTTACCAAATTACTAGACCCCAAAATCACAAAGGTCTAATAGCACTTAATGGTTTTCATACAATCCCTGCTGGGCGGCTGGATTAATCATTCCCCCACAAGAACAGCCTTTCCTGATCTCCAAAGATTAAAACTCAGCATGGAAAAGACACAGAACAGACCCCGTAATGCAGTACAAATACCACTTTATTGAAGAAAGACAGGTATTTACAAACATAATAAAAAATAATCCAACATGTCTCAGAACCTCTACGCTCTCACCGGCAGGCGTGATGACATCAATGCTACACTCCACCCAGCTACCATACCTCCAGATGGGCAGATAGCAGGGGAGGACTGACCATTTGGAAACTCGGGCACTGCCCGAGGGCCCGGGGTTAGTAGGGGGCCCCATGAGATGCTCCTGGTACCTTTTTCATAGGCTTTTTTGAGTTTGGGCAAGGACACAGGGGCCCCATGATCCCCTATTGCCCGGGGGCCCAATGAGTTGTCAGTCCGCCCCTGGCAGATAGTTACAAAGCTTAAGGAAGTATCAATGAACTACAAGATCACTCATCGGTGCCCTTGGTTTAATGCAAAGTTCAAGCTGTCTGCTACAGACAGAGACTTGTAGTTCATTTGTTCACAGATTTTTGTGAATGAATGAATGACGTGACTTTGTGGGCTGTTTTTGAAAAGTGACAGCTGGTGCAGAAGGGAGTGGAACCCCCACCTACTATCATGAGGGGTGCAGACCTGGAGAGTATTACACGTTACACACTAAATATAGGTACAACATGTAACATGCTCCAAAAAGTGAACCTATCCTCTAAAGTTCTGATCAGACAGATGTCTCTGGTGCAATCACATACGTTATTTGCTTTAAATACAAAGGTTTAAACCTGTATGTAAGGTGGATCAAGGCATGGTGAGTGGCATTATGTATAGTATCATATGCTGATGTGCAAACTAAAACAAACTGGACTATAGCAGGGTAGCTGATCAAAATGAGGGTTTTTCACTTAAGAACTGCTATACATCTGTTCAAAAATCTCAAGTTTGCATTTTCAAAATATTCTGAAAAAAATGTCTTGACAAATTCATCAACTGAGGTTAATTTACCAATGGTTCATGGATTTTTGTTTAAACATGATTGGTTTACTTAGATTGGAAGCCCCACAAGCAGGGCCCTCCTATTCCTTCTGTACTGAAATGTATTGTAATTGTACTGTCTCCCTTATATTGTAAAGCACTGTGAAAACTGTTGGCAATACATAAATCTGGTATAATAATAATAATTTAAATTCCCCCCTTATCCACTAAAGCATTTCTATGGTCAAAATGTAAAATCATATATCCATTTCCACATTGTATTTCAACTATTTCTATTCTACTCCTATTAATTTCATTGCAGACATCAAGGTTCCATGGGGTATGTATGTAGTACTACCCCCTTAGGTGTTGCTGAGTTTTGGGTCCCCCTACAGCTCTGCACAGCCAGGCAACATGCATTTTCTTCCACACAGTGCATTCAGAGTCAGTAAACAGTTCTTGTGCTTGGTTTTGTGATTTTATTAAAGGGGTTACTGACTTGGATGGGGTTTAGGGTGCATGGGATGCCCAAGAAAACTGCAAACTTGAGGATGTACTCCTTAGCAATTATGTACAGATGTTGACAAAATAGTCTCTCCTTTAAGAACATTCCAGCTGTCTGGTGTACCTCCTCAGACCCCAGATGAATTCTCCTCTTCACCCAGCTTCACTGAGGGTATTCCCTTGGCAAGGGGGCCCAGAAACTGCCAAACTATCACAGCAGTCCTGTATGAGAAGCTACATGTATGTCTACTGCTGCTCAAGGTAGAGAGACTTCCAATCTCCAAGCACAAATCCTCCTGTAGGTGCTAGCCCAGCTCGTGTGCTGCTTACCCCATATAATGAATAAGCTCTGTCTTTAGCGTGAAATGCATTTACATGCCAGTCCCCCACTGTATTTCCACTGTCTGTATTGGTTTTCTCTTGGTTCAGTAAAGTGGATTGTTTGGAGTGTAGCTGATTGGATGTCCTTTGTTCTCATGGATGAGAAGCTAGTTGGGTTCTCCACCTGACTACACTCTCCCCTTATCCGGCCGAGGGGATGTAAGAGTACTCACACTGTCATTGGGTTGGTGGCTGCCTTTAGGCCTTTTGCTAGGCTGGTTCTTTTCCTGCTGCTCAGGATTGTCCTCCCTTGGATACTGTGGTACAGTGGAGAGCCTCTTCTCCAGCACCTGCCTGTAGGAAGCCCCCCTCCCGGGCCCCTCCCAGCCTCTCACTCCATCTTCCACCCAACACTGCTCCATTCCACCCAGGCTCTCCTATACTTAAGGTTTGCCTTCGTCACCATGCCCAGCCTCCCACCAAGGGATTGGCCAAGGTTCCTCAAGTATGCAGATCCAGGTTTCCTCCCTTTCTGCACCCCTCCTTCAGAAAGCTCTTAGGTTTTTGAAGAGGTGGGGAAGCTCCAGAAGCTCTGGCCTTTGGAACCTTGCTAGCCTGTCTTGAGGTGAACTCCTGCCTCACTGACAGGCTGACTCATCCCATACTGCTACTCAGCCTCTTCCTAGAAAAATAAAATAACAAACTGCTATTTAACTAACCTGGAGGGTGTTACATGTAGTTCTTAGAAATCAAAAGTAAACAGCCGAGGAGAAGCTGCAAAACATGCATGGAATCCAAGAAGCAACGCTCACAACATGAAAGGAGATTTTCCATTTTCCAAGTTTATATTGGATTGTTAAATATAATTATTGTTTGTATGACTATTACAATGCTGATGTTCTAAAATTAAAGTGTATGCTGTGACCATAGATTTTTTAAGTTCAATGAACATCCAGTTTGCTAAGTGAATAGTTTTTATTTCTTTGTTAAATCAACTCAAGTATTTTAAATATTAAACACATTTTCTGTGAATATCTCCTCTACAGATACTGTATATTATCTACATATTCTGTTATTATTCACTGATCATTACACAGTCTCATTCTAGGTTAGTATGCACACAATGACTATCATTTCCAATTTTTTGTAATTTTATTGGCAGCAAAAGTAAAAAAAAAAATGATGCCATAGGAGCCAGGGGGTATCTGTGGATTTTCAGACGTCAGAGGCTCCATAAACCCTAGCAAATGTTGATTTTCTGAGAGATGAGTAGCACTAGTAAATCTACCACAGCTCGCCATATACTATGTGGTTCCTGATGAACTGGCCCAAATTACCTCCTCTGGTGGCCCTGTGTCATGCACCTGGTTGGAGGCCGAAGTAATGAAAGGGCTTCCCTTGCAGCTAATCACCCCTGGAGGTGAAAACAGGAAAAGCAGGGCTCAAAGAAGGGCAGGCGCTGTTTAGGCTATAAAACTATGTTCATTTATATATATTACACAAAATTGTTAATAAGCAGTGTGATAGATTTGCTTGTCCAAATCCAGATGTTAACGCATTTCACAATGGAATTGCTTCATCAGGACCAATGGGTATGAAGATGAAAATTAAATGTGTTCTGCTTTCCAATCCAGTATTAGATATTGATGTGTTTTTTTTTAATCTTTGGGGACATTATTTTTGTTCCCAATATTTTATCTGTACTGTCTTTTAATGCAAACTACAATAAACTTATAAAGAATTTTAATTATGTGTTTCGTGATGTGCCAATAAAGTCTGTTAGTTGTTGGTGGCAGAAGGTATTATATACCCTCTCGGCTCCATTTTTTAAAGTTGATAATTGGATGTGTTATTTTGGAAGTCTTTATTGATATATAGCCCTTCAAAATTATATACCCCGAGGCACCCCATTCTAAGATGTGAAAAACCAAACTAATAGTTTTACATAACACAGCAACATCCACACACATAGGACATCCAATGTTAGAGGAGACTTCTTCCAAAGTAAATACATCTTTGCACACACTGACTAGTATTCCAGTGTTCTGCTTCTCCCTCACTCAGCTAGTGTGACCCCAGTGCTGATGGAGAGGGGTAAGAGTGGCAAACAAGGATGCTGCATACGCACCCGATGTCCTCCTTATCAACCGATGACATCATTGGTTGTTAGGATGCTGGTAGGTGGAAAGTTGCAATGGTGCATAATGAAAATCTGTGGCTTTGTGCAACTAAAAGGCAGGTGTGATCCACTCGCTGGCATGTATACAATTTTTGGGCAATTTTTAGCCATTTTGCCAAGGCATCCCTATAGAGACCTGAAGGTACTCTGGTTGAAAAAGGTTGGTTTAGCAACTAGATTAGTACACTTCAAATCATTATTTCAGTTTTGAGTGGACGACAGCAGGATCAATCCCTAGCTTACATATCTTGAGTACATCTCTCTCATAAATTCTTATATTTGCACACCTGAAAGTGATATGAAGTAGTCATACTTTCCATGATAGATTTTTCATCTAACATGATGTAACATAAGGTTGAGTAGAAATTTTGATATTACACTTGTGTGGACCTCCTAAAGAAAAACTCCACTCTGAAAAAACATATCAAATATGCGGTTCAACAAAGGACATTTCTTTTTTTTTAGGTTAACTATGCAACTATGTAAAATGTCTACACAAGTGATATTATAATTTATCATTAATAATAATATACAATAATTAACAACAAAATGAAATGGTATAAAAATGATGCAACAATATTTGTTTTCATTAACATAATAAAAAAGATATTTCATTGTGTATGTGTAAAATACCAAAATGTTGCAATGTAATGGCAAGTGTATCATGCACCTGTACACTAAAGATAAAGTAGAACTAAAGGTAAAACTTTTTTTCATTGTTCATTTTTTGCTACCTGTGTCCCATTAGACACAGTTGGCAAGGACTATCCCTTCAGGAAGGAGGAAATTCCCTCACAGTGATGGAATGCATGGTTGTAATCAGGAACACCAGAACTAGTGTCCCTATTAGATGATTTCCTCTCTATTCCTGTTCTGGTGACAACCCACAATTTGGGATTTTCTTTCACTTTCTGTGATAACAGTAAACAGGAAAATTTGAGAGAATGGATCTCTCTAATGGAGGCAAAGATGGCAATAAAAACTCGATAGGGGTTGTAATCCCTCTCCACTCTATCCCAAACAAAAACAACAAGTTTTGCCTTTATTTATACTTAAAGGATACATTCAACTTTCAGAACATTACATTTTACACTTATATTCAGGATGTAACATGTCAAATCTGTCATATTTTTTAAAAACGTGGCCTTGTGGGGCTCTGCCTGCCTGGCCACGTCACTCACTGGGTTCTTTGAGTGAGAAACTACAAGTCCCTACAACCTTAGCGGCTGTCAGCTTGTAGTTCTCAATGAACTACCACAGCACTGTGGAGTGCCATGGTAGTTCATTGAGGCTTCCTGTCAGCATATCTGCTTGCCCATACATCCCGTACAAGCAAGCAGATATACTTGCAGATCTGCAGGAGACCTGCATGGCACCAGGTATAAAGGTGAACTTATCCTTTAAACAAATAAATGAATCATTGATTGTGACTCCTTTACATTGATTAAAATCTGTCTTCTTTTCATGTAACACATTCATAGGCCTTCGCTGTAAGTATGTAGAACGGTCATGACAGAGTTCACTGGTGTAGATGCAATATTAATTTGCAAAAGTCTTGGTATAAGAATATGGCTATCAGACCTTGTGTTGGAAGTCTAAATGCAGAGGCTCTGGTGAGTTTGTTTCTACAAAGGAGCTTCAAAGGCCTATCAAAACAATTCCAGCATGCACACAACTCTGGAACACCTAACAGGAGATTTTCCCATGGTTGTAGGTCCAGAAAATGCCAGAAAATATGTCCTGTTTTGTATGCATTTAGGCAGAATCAGGGGCGGACTGACAACTCATGGGGCCCCCGGGCAATAGGGGATCATGGGGCCCATGTGTCATTGCCCAAACTCAAAAAAGCCTATGAATAAGGTACCAGGGGCATCTCATGGGGCCCCCTACTGACCCCGTGCCCGAGTTTCCAAATGGTCAGTCCGCCCCTCAGCAGAATCTTTCATTTAAACTTGATCCAAATTGTTCTGATTAAAGTTGTGTGGTAGCATGTTTGTTGCTTCATTGCTGACACTCGGTACACAGTGAGGACAATTTTTAGAACATATATGGATACTTTCATCAAGAGTCCAGGTGGAAAAAAATGGTAATAAAGGCACTTTATTTAGTGATGCATCTTCAAATTTGTAGAGAATGTCACCATTACTATTGTTAAAGAAAAGGAGTTTACACTTTTCCACATTTAAATAGACCCCGACTATTTGTAGTGTCCCAGAGATTTGGATTGAGACGTTCATATTAGCCAGTGCTTTGTATTCTTTATCCATTCTTTCTATTGTCCAAAATCCTTCATTTGGTAATAGATTTATCTTCCCTATCCTGATTACATTATCACGGGCAACACCAATAGTCCAGTGAGCTGCATTTTGCACATTCACTTGCCAATAGCATTTTCCTTTTCTCAAAGGTTCCATACCTAGTACATAAAGCCGTGTGTCAAATCTTTTGTCATTCATCTGTACATCTTTTTTGTTATATGTACGAGACAAGCGTTTATGGTCCGCTGATACTTCCAGCTCTGGGTGTGCAGTGTCTGGATCAAGATTGACTTCAACTTAGAATAGGAAAAGAAAACATATGTTAAAAGTAAAAATTACAAAAGCATAAATCCACCCACACCATGCTATTGCCAAAAATAATTGAGATTTTATTAAAAAAATAAATAAATAAATATATATATATATATATATATATATATATATATATCAATTTCAAACAGTTTATTGATATTAATTATTTATTTTTACTGTGTATCCCAAAGTTGTTGTTTTTTAACATGTAACTAGCAGCAGATGACTAGTAGCTCCTCTGCTACTGTCTCCCTGCAGACAGTCTGGAAAAGACCTGAATCATCTGTCTATCAATTAGGTAAAAGGTACTTCGATATTTTGTTTTATTAAAATAATTACAGTGTCATCATTCACAAAAAGAAAAGGGATAATGTAAATGAAACAGTGTGTGTTTAGTCTCACTTTAAGTTCTACTTTAAAGTTGCATGTTGTGTTATGGAACTGCATAATTTTCACAGATAGTCTTAGTCAGAGTAGCAGAGCATATTTGTTTGTGGATTATTTTTCTTCTTTTTTTTTCGCTTGGCATACATACATGTATACATCAGCAGCACCCTTAGCCCTGGTTCACACTGATGCGGTGCGGAATTCACAGCATTTTCTGTGCTAATTCCACACCGCATCAGAATCGCACCCCGTTCATGCAAACCGCTGCAGGTGTGTATGTTTACAACATCCCGAAAGTGGTCCGCAATACGCGGTGCAATGTGCAGAATCAAATTGCATGGGTGTGAATACCCATGTGATCTGACTCTAGTGTGGTCCTAATTAAAAAGGAATGCGCTAATAACAAACTTATACAAAGGTGTATATCATCATCCAAAAAAAAAACAAAAACATTTAGTGTTTTAAATAAATAATTATAGTGACCAAACATAAATTAGTGTCCAAAAAATATATATTAGTGTCCAAAAAAATATATATATAGATCTTCAGTGACTTGAACCAATTGTGAAAAATCCACCACCAAAAGGAGATTAAATGAACTCACCAGAGCTAATGGCTGGTCAGATTATAAACTAGCAACAGCACTTGTGCTCTGGGAGCAATGAACCCGATGTCCAAATACATATGGTGATGTTTCAGACACTTCCGGATAGTAATAATCACATACAAACAACTTTGCAGCCCAAGCTCTTATGATGAACTTCTCCACTCTCTCATATCTCCATGAGAGCATACAGTACAAAACAAGGTGTCCAACAGACACCAGCTTCAATCGCAAAAAAAGGTGAGATACAATTACCGCTCACCGCGGATCTCTCCCATACAGCACAGAACAGCAAGGCTCTCTAACGTCCACATCGTGTAGGCCACCCCTTGATGACGTCGGTGTGATGAAACCGGTTGGGCGTGGTTTATAATCTGACCAGCCATTAGCTCTGGTGAGTTCATTTAATCTCCTTTGGTGGTGGATTTTTCACAATTGGTGGTTCAAGTCACTGAAGATCTATATTTTTTTTTTTTTGGACACTAATTTATGTTTGGTCTCTATAATTATTTATTTAAAACACTAAATGTTTTTTTTTTTTTTGGATGATGATATACACCTTTGTATAAGTTTGTTATTAGCGCATACCTTTTTAATTAGGATTATTGTTGCCAAAATTTATTTTGGGTGGGATATGCTGCTGACACTTTGGTGTTTTTTTGTAAATGGCGCTTTTTTCTTTTTTAATTTGGTATTGACTCTAGTGTGGATCTAAAAAAGGGTCCAGCACCTTTTTGATGTGAGTGCGGTGCAATTAGAGCCATACAAAATGAATGGCTCCAATCGCACCGCACACAAATCGCATGTGATTTGCACAGGAATGCGGTGTGCATCCTGTGCGAATCACATGCGATATACTGCACTGCATATATGTGAACCCAAGATAACTCAGTTTAAAAAAAAGACCCTTTTCAGGTAGTTTCACATGCTTTCTCATTAAGGCCTACTTTGAACAGCAGATAAAAAATTGGCCAGCAGTTCTCTGAGCTTTTTCCTATTCTCACTAATTCAAAATTCTACTACTGCTGGCCATTTTCTATCAAACTCTTATAAAAAAAAATTAAAGCTCTTAGTTTATAAAAGTGCGTAAAATCAGTCAGGAGCAGAACAATTTTAATGAGAAAGACTAGGCCAAAATATACTAGCGATACAGGACACAAGCAGTGGTTTTATTTAAGAATTAGGAAGCTGCAGATGATGAGTGGCCAATAATGAGGGCCTTGAATGGGCAATCCCCTCACTATAAAAAGGGGGGCTCAGAGAGCATGGTATCTGAGGGCCATAGTTCATCTAACCAAAAAGTCATATCTGTCCCAGCAGCAGCTTGATTGCTACATTGTGGACAATTACGCCCTTTGATGCCTTCATTTTTTAAGGGTTCTTTTTACTGGGGGGGCTTTTTTAAACGTATTTTAGTTTAGCTGCTGTCCTGTAATATTAACAAACTGCTATCTGTAAATTTGCTGCAATTCTTTCCTTTTGTCATTTTGATTTGGGGGTAGTATTTTGGGGTTTCCATTTTTGAACATATGTTGGTTTTCCTTTTACATAGGCAGGGTTTTTTTAATTTTCATATGCTTGAAGTGCAGCACTCACTTCTTGCTGACCATTTGTACTAAGAGCAGCTTTTTAACCGCAACTTGTTTAAAAGAAAAACAAAAACAGTGTGCATCTAAATCACATCACATTATATTGCTTATATTCACTTCTCTAACCTTTATTACGTATGTGTATCACCTAACCCCAAAATCCCCTCAAAAAGTCACGCCTTCTCCCCAGAAAGCAACATAATATTACAACCTTTTTGAAAATATATAAACAAATTCAAACAGATAAATATAATCATAAATTACAAAAATTAGAAAAAATCATAAAATTCAAAAATAAAATAAAAAATAAATAAAAATAAAATAATAAGTAAGTAAAAAAAATCCAGCACAAAGTGTCCCAAAAATGTCCCAATGCAAACACAAATAGTGTCAAACAGAAATGGTGTCCCAAAATTGTCCAAATATCCAAATTTTATCCAGTCAGAAGAAATTTCCTTTCATCCCGCAATACCTCGAAAAAAAAACAAATTCAAAATCTAGTGCATTACCTTTATAAATAATATATATATATTCTCTTCGTGCAAAAATAAAAACACAAAAACACAAAAAAAGTGTGCAAACACTATATATGTGTATTTTCCGTGCACATGTGAATGAACTGTGACCACTCAGTGAGCACTGCAACAGTGTGTATCCACCAGCACCAATAGTATTAGACACTATTACCCTCTGTATCCTTATACCAGCATCCACATGAGATCTTCTAAATGCTCCAATGAAATTATTCCAAGGTCCTCAAAAAGACAAGAAGGGTCTCAAGGCTCATATTCAAAGTGTAAAACAAGATTTATTGAGAACTTACATTAAAATTTTCTTAATTCGGCTTCCAACATGCTTCCTGTGTGAGTCCTATCAAACAAATGCAAATTGCCATGTGTTGATAACCCACAAAATGGCCGCGGCGACACTTCCGGTCTGCGTGCGTGCGTCACTACGTCACACCCTTAACGCGTTTCGTCACTTCCGGACTTCGTCTGAAGGGATACGGACGTCCCACACCACTCTCCTTATATATTGATGTCTCTCAATGGTATGAGGCCGTCGCCGCCATTTTGAAATAGGGAAACCAGGCCATCACTATACCTCTCTCACTCTAATGAATATCCACCGCCCAAAAACATCAGTCTGGGCAAATACTACTATCAGAAGAGTACCAGAGGAATATAGATTCATAAAAATACAATAAACAAATGAACCTCAATATTATCTAATCTGATTAACAGCCCAGAATGCAATAAAATACATCAAATATTAACATTTTAATTAAACACAAGTTCCCTAATCTTCCACCCCACTTTAAAAACATATTAATAAATCCTATCATTTTTAATTTATTGCAGATATAACCCTTCCAACATATATATATATATATACACATACCGCTACCTCATTATTAAGCCTCTTACTCCCTCCAGTGGTCAAACATATATATTACATCCCATTATGCTTAATTCCTCATGCTTTTCATACTAAATACTTTGCTCCCTCCAGTGGTCATTCACAAGACCAAGTACAAATAATTCATATATCAATATATATTTTACATATTTGCAATTATATTCATAATTTCGTAAATCTATTCTTATACTTTTTGCATTCGGAAAAACTTTTTATATATCTCAACTCCACCTATATATTTTTCAATACTATAACACTATACTAAAAACATAAATTCTAATAAGCTCCTTTATAATTTTTTCACCTATAATTCGTACATTACTTATTAAGAGCCACAGCCCCTAAGATTCTATTAGGTCATACAAAATTATATCTCAGCTCTCAACAATTACGCCCAAGGGGTCTAAAAATCAGAAATAAAGCAATTTAAATCAAGTTCTATATTAAGACCTCTAGGTTTTAGTGTATTCATCCTAAATATCCAAAAAGTCTCATTTTGCGACAGCTTTTGAACTCTATTTCCACCCCTCCAATGTCCTTTAACACTATCAATGCCGCAAAATTTTAGGAGTCCTGGATCTGAATTATGACAGTCTTTAAAATGTTTCGATACATTCTGGTCTTTCTTGCCCTTTATAATATTTCTCACATGCTCCTCCAATCTGACTGACAGATTCCTTTTAGTCCTACCAATGTATTGAAACTGGCACGGACATTCCAATACGTATGTTACATACCGTGTATTACAGGTGATAAACCTCTTAATAGGAAACTCCTCTCCAGTAGAATGGGATTTAAAGGATGAAATCATCCTATCTTTTATCCCCGTAGTTCTACATATTCTACACTTTTTGCATGGATAAAAACCTTTAAAATTGAACATCTCAAACACTTTTTCTTTCGGTGGAGAAATTACGCCTTTTACTAAAATGTTTCTCAAATTATTTGCTTTTCTATAAATAAAGGAAGGTTTTACTGGTAACTCTGAACCTAAAACATTATCTTTTTTAAGAATTGGCCAATGTTTCATAAAAATATTTTCAACTTCTCTATACTGACAATTAAAATCCGAAATAAACGCATAATCAATTCCATTCCTCTTATCTTTAATCTTCGGTTTTTGCTTGATTTTTCTTCCTCCTATATAATTTTGACTTATCTTAAATCTTATTTTCTCCAGTCTTACTGGATCATAACCTTTAGCAATAAACCTATTTAAAATAACTTCCGATTGTAAAATGTAATCCTCCAGTCTAGAGCAATTTCTAAAAATTCTAGTAAATTGTCCTTTAGGTATGCCCTGTATCCACCGGGGATGATGACAGCTATTTGTAGGAATGTACCCGTTTCTGTCTGTATCTTTAAAAAACGTTTTAAAATATAACTTATTATTCATCTTAAAAATAGTTAAGTCTAAAAAATTGACCGATTCTTGGCTCATATTATAAGTAAAAGTTAATTCATGTTCATTCTTTCCAATATATTCTAAAAATTGTTGTAAACTTTCTTCTGTACCTTCCCAAACTACCAAAATATCATCGATATACCTTTTCCATGTTTTTAGCCCTTTCCAATTTCTACCAAAAATTTCCTTATCCTCCCATTTTGCTAAAAAGATGTTGGCCAAACTGGGAGCAAATTTCGCGCCCATCGCGACACCTTTCTTTTGCTCATAGTATCCACCATCATACCAAAAATAGTTCTTCCCCATAGAAAATTCCAATAGTTGTATAATAAATTTCCTTTGTTTAATATGTAATTCTGTATGGTATTTTAGGGCCCATTTTATTGCATCTATTCCATCTTTGTGTTTTATACTAGTGTATAACGAATTGACATCTATGGTCATCAGATACATTTCTTGCGTAATCTCCATACCTTCCAATAAATTGATCACATCTTGGCCATCTTTAAGATACGAAGGCGCTTTTTTAACCACTGGCTGTAAGTAAAAGTCTATATATTGTCCCACCCTTGAGTGGATTGATCCTATTCCATTAATAATAGGCCTACCTGGTGGGTTAGTCAAACTCTAGTGGATTTTAGGTAGGATGTATATAAATGGAACCTTACAGTGTAAAGGGACAAGATATAATGCTTCTTTCTCATGGATAATCTTATCATCTTCCGCTTTTTTTACCAATTTCACAAGTTGTTTTCTATATAAAGCTGTGGGGTTTTTAGAAATTTTTTCATAGGTACTCCTGTCTCCTAAAATTAAATTCATTTCCTTTTCATATTTCAGTCTGTCCATTACGACCACCCCTCCCCCCTTGTCCGCTGGTCGGATCACAACATTATTTTTCTTTTTCAATGTGAGCAAACCCTTATATATGGATTCTTCTTCCTTAAATTTTCGTGCCTCTAGTTCATATAGATCATCAATTGTCATTTGTTTGAACACCTCAACATTCATATTCCTAGAGTTTGAGGGATTAAATGTAGATTTATTTTTCAATTCACTATGAACATACTTAGATCTTGATTCCAAATTTGCCATAGATGTTGGCCCTGGTAGTGAAGCAAAGTATTTCTTGATATTAATTTTCCTAATATATTTATTAATGGCAATATATGTATCAAATTTATTTAGATTCGTTTTAGGAGCAAACTTAAGACCTTTATCCAATACTGAAATTTCCTCATCTGTTAACGGAACTGAGCTTAAATTATAAATACCTTCCCCTAAACTTCTTTTCGTTTCCTTTTGTTCTCGTTTCCCCCTTCCACGGGTCGCTCTTCTACTTGTTGATACCTTCCTGCTTCTTCTCTCGGGGCATATCCTCCCTCCCCTTCCACTGGTTGGTAATATTGGGGATTTCTCTGTCCCCCTCTCCCCCACTGGGGTGGGAAATAAGGTCTCATATAAGGTGGACCTGGTGGCCGACCTCTGAAGTCCCTCTGAAAAAAATTTCCCCTTCCTCTATTTCGACCTGGGCTATAGTATACATTCCTTGGGTTATATTGATTATATTGGTTATTCCAACCTTCCAATGGTTGGAATCTATTATAAACTGGAACATTATATTCTTGATTACCCGAATTCTTGGTTTTCACATTTGTTTTAATATCACTAAGTTTAGGCCCCTCCCCCCTCCCTCCATTTAGTGTACCTCCCATCTGCTTTTTATCTTCCTGGGGTATATTTCTCATATCTCCCAGGTTTCCATCAGTGGATTTGGCTGGAGATGATTCTGCAGACTGACAATTTTTAGAAATTACTTCCTGCCATTTATACACTTTATTGGCCTGGTAATCACCTATGTCTCTGACAAATTTCTTATGTTTCTTTTTCTTCATTTCCCCATCCTTTTTATTAAGTTGTTCTTGTAATTTCTGAAATAGTCCATTTAGATCCCTCTTGTCTTTTAGTTCCTCTACTTTCTTCTTCATCTCATCTATTTTAACCTCCACTGTCCTTAATTTCCTTTTTTTCCTTTCTATCAACATTTTTAGCAATGAATTCTCACAAGTGTGGAAAAAATTCCTCCATTCACTCAAAGAATCCTCATCATGTAATCCATCATTTGGAATAAGATCCCATCTTAATCTCCGAGGTATAATACCTTCTGATATATATTTCTCAAAGGATACAATATCCCACCATAATTGTAATTTCTTCTCCATAGCATACCCTACTTTCTTCACCATTACTTCTACATTAATGTCCAAAGTGGACTCCGTAGTGGAAAAAACCTCATCTAAATTAACTTTCCTATTATCAATAAAATTAAACACATCCATATTAGGTGTAAATCCCAATCCTTTCCGTATAAATAGACACAATAAATTCTTAAATGTGATTATTTGAACACCCCCTGGTGTGTAAAGCAATATTACGTATGTGTATCACCTAACCCCAAAATCCCCTCAAAAAGTCACGCCTTCTCCCCAGAAAGCAACATAATATTACAACCTTTTTGAAAATATATAAACAAATTCAAACAGATAAATATAATCATAAATTACAAAAATTAGAAAAAATCATAAAATTCAAAAATAAAATAAAAAATAAATAAAAATAAAATAATAAGTAAGTAAAAAAAATCCAGCACAAAGTGTCCCAAAAATGTCCCAATGCAAACACAAATAGTGTCAAACAGAAATGGTGTCCCAAAATTGTCCAAATATCCAAATTTTATCCAGTCAGAAGAAATTTCCTTTCATCCCGCAATACCTCGAAAAAAAAACAAATTCAAAATCTAGTGCATTACCTTTATAAATAATATATATATATTCTCTTCGTGCAAAAATAAAAACACAAAAACACAAAAAAAGTGTGCAAACACTATATATGTGTATTTTCCGTGCACATGTGAATGAACTGTGACCACTCAGTGAGCACTGCAACAGTGTGTATCCACCAGCACCAATAGTATTAGACACTATTACCCTCTGTATCCTTATACCAGCATCCACATGAGATCTTCTAAATGCTCCAATGAAATTATTCCAAGGTCCTCAAAAAGACAAGAAGGGTCTCAAGGCTCATATTCAAAGTGTAAAACAAGATTTATTGAGAACTTACATTAAAATTTTCTTAATTCGGCTTCCAACATGCTTCCTGTGTGAGTCCTATCAAACAAATGCAAATTGCCATGTGTTGATAACCCACAAAATGGCCACGGCGACACTTCCGGTCTGCGTGCGTGCGTCACTACGTCACACCCTTAACGCGTTTCGTCACTTCCGGACTTCGTCTGAAGGGATACGGACGTCCCACACCACTCTCCTTATATATTGATGTCTCTCAATGGTATGAGGCCATCGCCGCCATTTTGAAATAGGGAAACCAGGCCATCACTATACCTCTCTCACTCTAATGAATATCCACCGCCCAAAAACATCAGTCTGGGCAAATACTACTATCAGAAGAGTACCAGAGGAATATAGATTCATAAAAATACAATAAACAAATGAACCTCAATATTATCTAATCTGATTAACAGCCCAGAATGCAATAAAATACATCAAATATTAACATTTTAATTAAACACAAGTTCCCTAATCTTCCACCCCACTTTAAAAACATATTAATAAATCCTATCATTTTTAATTTATTGCAGATATAACCCTTCCAACATATATATATATATATACACATACCGCTACCTCATTATTAAGCCTCTTACTCCCTCCAGTGGTCAAACATATATATTACATCCCATTATGCTTAATTCCTCATGCTTTTCATACTAAATACTTTGCTCCCTCCAGTGGTCATTCACAAGACCAAGTACAAATAATTCATATATCAATATATATTTTACATATTTGCAATTATATTCATAATTTCGTAAATCTATTCTTATACTTTTTGCATTCGGAAAAACTTTTTATATATCTCAACTCCACCTATATATTTTTCAATACTATAACACTATACTAAAAACATAAATTCTAATAAGCTCCTTTATAATTTTTTCACCTATAATTCGTACATTACTTATTAAGAGCCACAGCCCCTAAGATTCTATTAGGTCATACAAAATTATATCTCAGCTCTCAACAATTACGCCCAAGGGGTCTAAAAATCAGAAATAAAGCAATTTAAATCAAGTTCTATATTAAGACCTCTAGGTTTTAGTGTATTCATCCTAAATATCCAAAAAGTCTCATTTTGCGACAGCTTTTGAACTCTATTTCCACCCCTCCAATGTCCTTTAACACTATCAATGCCGCAAAATTTTAGGAGTCCTGGATCTGAATTATGACAGTCTTTAAAATGTTTCGATACATTATGGTCTTTCTTGCCCTTTATAATATTTCTCACATGCTCCTCCAATCTGACTGACAGATTCCTTTTAGTCCTACCAATGTATTGAAACTGGCACGGACATTCCAATACGTATGTTACATACCGTGTATTACAGGTGATAAACCTCTTAATAGGAAACTCCTCTCCAGTAGAATGGGATTTAAAGGATGAAATCATCCTATCTTTTATCCCCGTAGTTCTACATATTCTACACTTTTTGCATGGATAAAAACCTTTAAAATTGAACATCTCAAACACTTTTTCTTTCGGTGGAGAAATTACGCCTTTTACTAAAATGTTTCTCAAATTATTTGCTTTTCTATAAATAAAGGAAGGTTTTACTGGTAACTCTGAACCTAAAACATTATCTTTTTTAAGAATTGGCCAATGTTTCATAAAAATATTTTCAACTTCTCTATACTGACAATTAAAATCCGAAATAAACGCATAATCAATTCCATTCCTCTTATCTTTAATCTTCGGTTTTTGCTTGATTTTTCTTCCTCCTATATAATTTTGACTTATCTTAAATCTTATTTTCTCCAGTCTTACTGGATCATAACCTTTAGCAATAAACCTATTTAAAATAACTTCCGATTGTAAAATGTAATCCTCCAGTCTAGAGCAATTTCTAAAAATTCTAGTAAATTGTCCTTTAGGTATGCCCTGTATCCACCGGGGATGATGACAGCTATTTGTAGGAATGTACCCGTTTCTGTCTGTATCTTTAAAAAACGTTTTAAAATATAACTTATTATTCATCTTAAAAATAGTTAAGTCTAAAAAATTGACCGATTCTTGGCTCATATTATAAGTAAAAGTTAATTCATGTTCATTCTTTCCAATATATTCTAAAAATTGTTGTAAACTTTCTTCTGTACCTTCCCAAACTACCAAAATATCATCGATATACCTTTTCCATGTTTTTAGCCCTTTCCAATTTCTACCAAAAATTTCCTTATCCTCCCATTTTGCTAAAAAGATGTTGGCCAAACTGGGAGCAAATTTCGCGCCCATCGCGACACCTTTCTTTTGCTCATAGTATCCACCATCATACCAAAAATAGTTCTTCCCCATAGAAAATTCCAATAGTTGTATAATAAATTTCCTTTGTTTAATATGTAATTCTGTATGGTATTTTAGGGCCCATTTTATTGCATCTATTCCATCTTTGTGTTTTATACTAGTGTATAACGAATTGACATCTATGGTCATCAGATACATTTCTTGCGTAATCTCCATACCTTCCAATAAATTGATCACATCTTGGCCATCTTTAAGATACGAAGGCGCTTTTTTAACCACTGGCTGTAAGTAAAAGTCTATATATTGTCCCACCCTTGAGTGGATTGATCCTATTCCATTAATAATAGGCCTACCTGGTGGGTTAGTCAAACTCTTGTGGATTTTAGGTAGGATGTATATAAATGGAACCTTACAGTGTAAAGGGACAAGATATAATGCTTCTTTCTCATGGATAATCTTATCATCTTCCGCTTTTTTTACCAATTTCACAAGTTGTTTTCTATATAAAGCTGTGGGGTTTTTAGAAATTTTTTCATAGGTACTCCTGTCTCCTAAAATTAAATTCATTTCCTTTTCATATTTCAGTCTGTCCATTACGACCACCCCTCCCCCCTTGTCCGCTGGTCGGATCACAACATTATTTTTCTTTTTCAATGTGAGCAAACCCTTATATATGGATTCTTCTTCCTTAAATTTTCGTGCCTCTAGTTCATATAGATCATCAATTGTCATTTGTTTGAACACCTCAACATTCATATTCCTAGAGTTTGAGGGATTAAATGTAGATTTATTTTTCAATTCACTATGAACATACTTAGATCTTGATTCCAAATTTGCCATAGATGTTGGCCCTGGTAGTGAAGCAAAGTATTTCTTGTTATTAATTTTCCTAATATATTTATTAATGGCAAAATATGTATCAAATTTATTTAGATTCGTTTTAGGAGCAAACTTAAGACCTTTATCCAATACTGAAATTTCCTCATCTGTTAACGGAACTGAGCTTAAATTATAAATACCTTCCCCTAAACTTCTTTTCGTTTCCTTTTGTTCTCGTTTCCCCCTTCCACGGGTCGCTCTTCTACTTGTTGATACCTTCCTGCTTCTTCTCTCGGGGCATATCCTCCCTCCCCTTCCACTGGTTGGTAATATTGGGGATTTCTCTGTCCCCCTCTCCCCCACTGGGGTGGGAAATAAGGTCTCATATAAGGTGGACCTGGTGGCCGACCTCTGAAGTCCCTCTGAAAAAAATTTCCCCTTCCTCTATTTCGACCTGGGCTATAGTATACATTCCTTGGGTTATATTGATTATATTGGTTATTCCAACCTTCCAATGGTTGGAATCTATTATAAACTGGAACATTATATTCTTGATTACCCGAATTCTTGGTTTTCACATTTGTTTTAATATCACTAAGTTTAGGCCCCTCCCCCCTCCCTCCATTTAGTGTACCTCCCATCTGCTTTTTATCTTCCTGGGGTATATTTCTCATATCTCCCAGGTTTCCATCAGTGGATTTGGCTGGAGATGATTCTGCAGACTGACAATTTTTAGAAATTACTTCCTGCCATTTATACACTTTATTGGCCTGGTAATCACCTATGTCTCTGACAAATTTCTTATGTTTCTTTTTCTTCATTTCCCCATCCTTTTTATTAAGTTGTTCTTGTAATTTCTGAAATAGTCCATTTAGATCCCTCTTGTCTTTTAGTTCCTCTACTTTCTTCTTCATCTCATCTATTTTAACCTCCACTGTCCTTAATTTCCTTTTTTTCCTTTCTATCAACATTTTTAGCAATGAATTCTCACAAGTGTGGAAAAAATTCCTCCATTCACTCAAAGAATCCTCATCATGTAATCCATCATTTGGAATAAGATCCCATCTTAATCTCCGAGGTATAATACCTTCTGATATATATTTCTCAAAGGATACAATATCCCACCATAATTGTAATTTCTTCTCCATAGCATACCCTACTTTCTTCACCATTACTTCTACATTAATGTCCAAAGTGGACTCCGTAGTGGAAAAAACCTCATCTAAATTAACTTTCCTATTATCAATAAAATTAAACACATCCATATTAGGTGTAAATCCCAATCCTTTCCGTATAAATAGACACAATAAATTCTTAAATGTGATTATTTGAACACCCCCTGGTGTGTAAAGCAATATTACGTATGTGTATCACCTAACCCCAAAATCCCCTCAAAAAGTCACGCCTTCTCCCCAGAAAGCAACATAATATTACAACCTTTTTGAAAATATATAAACAAATTCAAACAGATAAATATAATCATAAATTACAAAAATTAGAAAAAATCATAAAATTCAAAAATAAAATAAAAAATAAATAAAAATAAAATAATAAGTAAGTAAAAAAAATCCAGCACAAAGTGTCCCAAAAATGTCCCAATGCAAACACAAATAGTGTCAAACAGAAATGGTGTCCCAAAATTGTCCAAATATCCAAATTTTATCCAGTCAGAAGAAATTTCCTTTCATCCCGCAATACCTCGAAAAAAAAACAAATTCAAAATCTAGTGCATTACCTTTATAAATAATATATATATATTCTCTTCGTGCAAAAATAAAAACACAAAAACACAAAAAAAGTGTGCAAACACTATATATGTGTATTTTCCGTGCACATGTGAATGAACTGTGACCACTCAGTGAGCACTGCAACAGTGTGTATCCACCAGCACCAATAGTATTAGACACTATTACCCTCTGTATCCTTATACCAGCATCCACATGAGATCTTCTAAATGCTCCAATGAAATTATTCCAAGGTCCTCAAAAAGACAAGAAGGGTCTCAAGGCTCATATTCAAAGTGTAAAACAAGATTTATTGAGAACTTACATTAAAATTTTCTTAATTCGGCTTCCAACATGCTTCCTGTGTGAGTCCTATCAAACAAATGCAAATTGCCATGTGTTGATAACCCACAAAATGGCCGCGGCGACACTTCCGGTCTGCGTGCGTGCGTCACTACGTCACACCCTTAACGCGTTTCGTCACTTCCGGACTTCGTCTGAAGGGATACGGACGTCCCACACCACTCTCCTTATATATTGATGTCTCTCAATGGTATGAGGCCGTCGCCGCCATTTTGAAATAGGGAAACCAGGCCATCACTATACCTCTCTCACTCTAATGAATATCCACCGCCCAAAAACATCAGTCTGGGCAAATACTACTATCAGAAGAGTACCAGAGGAATATAGATTCATAAAAATACAATAAACAAATGAACCTCAATATTATCTAATCTGATTAACAGCCCAGAATGCAATAAAATACATCAAATATTAACATTTTAATTAAACACAAGTTCCCTAATCTTCCACCCCACTTTAAAAACATATTAATAAATCCTATCATTTTTAATTTATTGCAGATATAACCCTTCCAACATATATATATATATATACACATACCGCTACCTCATTATTAAGCCTCTTACTCCCTCCAGTGGTCAAACATATATATTACATCCCATTATGCTTAATTCCTCATGCTTTTCATACTAAATACTTTGCTCCCTCCAGTGGTCATTCACAAGACCAAGTACAAATAATTCATATATCAATATATATTTTACATATTTGCAATTATATTCATAATTTCGTAAATCTATTCTTATACTTTTTGCATTCGGAAAAACTTTTTATATATCTCAACTCCACCTATATATTTTTCAATACTATAACACTATACTAAAAACATAAATTCTAATAAGCTCCTTTATAATTTTTTCACCTATAATTCGTACATTACTTATTAAGAGCCACAGCCCCTAAGATTCTATTAGGTCATACAAAATTATATCTCAGCTCTCAACAATTACGCCCAAGGGGTCTAAAAATCAGAAATAAAGCAATTTAAATCAAGTTCTATATTAAGACCTCTAGGTTTTAGTGTATTCATCCTAAATATCCAAAAAGTCTCATTTTGCGACAGCTTTTGAACTCTATTTCCACCCCTCCAATGTCCTTTAACACTATCAATGCCGCAAAATTTTAGGAGTCCTGGATCTGAATTATGACAGTCTTTAAAATGTTTCGATACATTCTGGTCTTTCTTGCCCTTTATAATATTTCTCACATGCTCCTCCAATCTGACTGACAGATTCCTTTTAGTCCTACCAATGTATTGAAACTGGCACGGACATTCCAATACGTATGTTACATACCGTGTATTACAGGTGATAAACCTCTTAATAGGAAACTCCTCTCCAGTAGAATGGGATTTAAAGGATGAAATCATCCTATCTTTTATCCCCGTAGTTCTACATATTCTACACTTTTTGCATGGATAAAAACCTTTAAAATTGAACATCTCAAACACTTTTTCTTTCGGTGGAGAAATTACGCCTTTTACTAAAATGTTTCTCAAATTATTTGCTTTTCTATAAATAAAGGAAGGTTTTACTGGTAACTCTGAACCTAAAACATTATCTTTTTTAAGAATTGGCCAATGTTTTATAAAAATATTTTCAACTTCTCTATACTGACAATTAAAATCCGAAATAAACGCATAATCAATTCCATTCCTCTTATCTTTAATCTTCGGTTTTTGCTTGATTTTTCTTCCTCCTATATAATTTTGACTTATCTTAAATCTTATTTTCTCCAGTCTTACTGGATCATAACCTTTAGCAATAAACCTATTTAAAATAACTTCCGATTGTAAAATGTAATCCTCCAGTCTAGAGCAATTTCTAAAAATTCTAGTAAATTGTCCTTTAGGTATGCCCTGTATCCACCGGGGATGATGACAGCTATTTGTAGGAATGTACCCGTTTCTGTCTGTATCTTTAAAAAACGTTTTAAAATATAACTTATTATTCATCTTAAAAATAGTTAAGTCTAAAAAATTGACCGATTCTTGGCTCATATTATAAGTAAAAGTTAATTCATGTTCATTCTTTCCAATATATTCTAAAAATTGTTGTAAACTTTCTTCTGTACCTTCCCAAACTACCAAAATATCATCGATATACCTTTTCCATGTTTTTAGCCCTTTCCAATTTCTACCAAAAATTTCCTTATCCTCCCATTTTGCTAAAAAGATGTTGGCCAAACTGGGAGCAAATTTCGCGCCCATCGCGACACCTTTCTTTTGCTCATAGTATCCACCATCATACCAAAAATAGTTCTTCCCCATAGAAAATTCCAATAGTTGTATAATAAATTTCCTTTGTTTAATATGTAATTCTGTATGGTATTTTAGGGCCCATTTTATTGCATCTATTCCATCTTTGTGTTTTATACTAGTGTATAACGAATTGACATCTATGGTCATCAGATACATTTCTTGCGTAATCTCCATACCTTCCAATAAATTGATCACATCTTGGCCATCTTTAAGATACGAAGGCGCTTTTTTAACCACTGGCTGTAAGTAAAAGTCTATATATTGTCCCACCCTTGAGTGGATTGATCCTATTCCATTAATAATAGGCCTACCTGGTGGGTTAGTCAAACTCTTGTGGATTTTAGGTAGGATGTATATAAATGGAACCTTACAGTGTAAAGGGACAAGATATAATGCTTCTTTCTCATGGATAATCTTATCATCTTCCGCTTTTTTTACCAATTTCACAAGTTGTTTTCTATATAAAGCTGTGGGGTTTTTAGAAATTTTTTCATAGGTACTCCTGTCTCCTAAAATTAAATTCATTTCCTTTTCATATTTCAGTCTGTCCATTACGACCACCCCTCCCCCCTTGTCCGCTGGTCGGATCACAACATTATTTTTCTTTTTCAATGTGAGCAAACCCTTATATATGGATTCTTCTTCCTTAAATTTTCGTGCCTCTAGTTCATATAGATCATCAATTGTCATTTGTTTGAACACCTCAACATTCATATTCCTAGAGTTTGAGGGATTAAATGTAGATTTATTTTTCAATTCACTATGAACATACTTAGATCTTGATTCCAAATTTGCCATAGATGTTGGCCCTGGTAGTGAAGCAAAGTATTTCTTGTTATTAATTTTCCTAATATATTTATTAATGGCAAAATATGTATCAAATTTATTTAGATTCGTTTTAGGAGCAAACTTAAGACCTTTATCCAATACTGAAATTTCCTCATCTGTTAACGGAACTGAGCTTAAATTATAAATACCTTCCCCTAAACTTCTTTTCGTTTCCTTTTGTTCTCGTTTCCCCCTTCCACGGGTCGCTCTTCTACTTGTTGATACCTTCCTGCTTCTTCTCTCGGGGCATATCCTCCCTCCCCTTCCACTGGTTGGTAATATTGGGGATTTCTCTGTCCCCCTCTCCCCCACTGGGGTGGGAAATAAGGTCTCATATAAGGTGGACCTGGTGGCCGACCTCTGAAGTCCCTCTGAAAAAAATTTCCCCTTCCTCTATTTCGACCTGGGCTATAGTATACATTCCTTGGGTTATATTGATTATATTGGTTATTCCAACCTTCCAATGGTTGGAATCTATTATAAACTGGAACATTATATTCTTGATTACCCGAATTCTTGGTTTTCACATTTGTTTTAATATCACTAAGTTTAGGCCCCTCCCCCCTCCCTCCATTTAGTGTACCTCCCATCTGCTTTTTATCTTCCTGGGGTATATTTCTCATATCTCCCAGGTTTCCATCAGTGGATTTGGCTGGAGATGATTCTGCAGACTGACAATTTTTAGAAATTACTTCCTGCCATTTATACACTTTATTGGCCTGGTAATCACCTATGTCTCTGACAAATTTCTTATGTTTCTTTTTCTTCATTTCCCCATCCTTTTTATTAAGTTGTTCTTGTAATTTCTGAAATAGTCCATTTAGATCCCTCTTGTCTTTGAAGAACAAAACTGTCTCTGAGAACAAAAGGAAACGAAAAGAAGTTTAGGGGAAGGTATTTATAATTTAAGCTCAGTTCCGTTAACAGATGAGGAAATTTCAGTATTGGATAAAGGTCTTAAGTTTGCTCCTAAAACGAATCTAAATAAATTTGATACATATATTGCCATTAATAAATATATTAGGAAAATTAATATCAAGAAATACTTTGCTTCACTACCAGGGCCAACATCTATGGCAAATTTGGAATCAAGATCTAAGTATGTTCATAGTGAATTGAAAAATAAATCTACATTTAATCCCTCAAACTCTAGGAATATGAATGTTGAGGTGTTCAAACAAATGACAATTGATGATCTATATGAACTAGAGGCACGAAAATTTAAGGAAGAAGAATCCATATATAAGGGTTTGCTCACATTGAAAAAGAAAAATAATGTTGTGATCCGACCAGCGGACAAGGGGGGAGGGGTGGTCGTAATGGACAGACTGAAATATGAAAAGGAAATGAATTTAATTTTAGGAGACAGGAGTACCTATGAAAAAATTTCTAAAAACCCCACAGCTTTATATAGAAAACAACTTGTGAAATTGGTAAAAAAAGCGGAAGATGATAAGATTATCCATGAGAAAGAAGCATTATATCTTGTCCCTTTACACTGTAAGGTTCCATTTATATACATCCTACCTAAAATCCACAAGAGTTTGACTAACCCACCAGGTAGGCCTATTATTAATGGAATAGGATCAATCCACTCAAGGGTGGGACAATATATAGACTTTTACTTACAGCCAGTGGTTAAAAAAGCGCCTTCGTATCTTAAAGATGGCCAAGATGTGATCAATTTATTGGAAGGTATGGAGATTACGCAAGAAATGTATCTGATGACCATAGATGTCAATTCGTTATACACTAGTATAAAACACAAAGATGGAATAGATGCAATAAAATGGGCCCTAAAATACCATACAGAATTACATATTAAACAAAGGAAATTTATTATACAACTATTGGAATTTTCTATGGGGAAGAACTATTTTTGGTATGATGGTGGATACTATGAGCAAAAGAAAGGTGTCGCGATGGGCGCGAAATTTGCTCCCAGTTTGGCCAACATCTTTTTAGCAAAATGGGAGGATAAGGAAATTTTTGGTAGAAATTGGAAAGGGCTAAAAACATGGAAAAGGTATATCGATGATATTTTGGTAGTTTGGGAAGGTACAGAAGAAAGTTTACAACAATTTTTAGAATATATTGGAAAGAATGAACATGAATTAACTTTTACTTATAATATGAGCCAAGAATCGGTCAATTTTTTAGACTTAACTATTTTTAAGATGAATAATAAGTTATATTTTAAAACGTTTTTTAAAGATACAGACAGAAACGGGTACATTCCTACAAATAGCTGTCATCATCCCCGGTGGATACAGGGCATACCTAAAGGACAATTTACTAGAATTTTTAGAAATTGCTCTAGACTGGAGGATTACATTTTACAATCGGAAGTTATTTTAAATAGGTTTATTGCTAAAGGTTATGATCCAGTAAGACTGGAGAAAATAAGATTTAAGATAAGTCAAAATTATATAGGAGGAAGAAAAATCAAGCAAAAACCGAAGATTAAAGATAAGAGGAATGGAATTGATTATGCGTTTATTTCGGATTTTAATTGTCAGTATAGAGAAGTTGAAAATATTTTTATGAAACATTGGCCAATTCTTAAAAAAGATAATGTTTTAGGTTCAGAGTTACCAGTAAAACCTTCCTTTATTTATAGAAAAGCAAATAATTTGAGAAACATTTTAGTAAAAGGCGTAATTTCTCCACCGAAAGAAAAAGTGTTTGAGATGTTCAATTTTAAAGGTTTTTATCCATGCAAAAAGTGTAGAATATGTAGAACTACGGGGATAAAAGATAGGATGATTTCATCCTTTAAATCCCATTCTACTGGAGAGGAGTTTCCTATTAAGAGGTTTATCACCTGTAATACACGGTATGTAACATACGTATTGGAATGTCCGTGCCAGTTTCAATACATTGGTAGGACTAAAAGGAATCTGTCAGTCAGATTGGAGGAGCATGTGAGAAATATTATAAAGGGCAAGAAAGACCAGAATGTATCGAAACATTTTAAAGACTGTCATAATTCAGATCCAGGACTCCTAAAATTTTGCGGCATTGATAGTGTTAAAGGACATTGGAGGGGTGGAAATAGAGTTCAAAAGCTGTCGCAAAATGAGACTTTTTGGATATTTAGGATGAATACACTAAAACCTAGAGGTCTTAATATAGAACTTGATTTAAATTGCTTTATTTCTGATTTTTAGACCCCTTGGGCGTAATTGTTGAGAGCTGAGATATAATTTTGTATGACCTAATAGAATCTTAGGGGCTGTGGCTCTTAATAAGTAATGTACGAATTATAGGTGAAAAAATTATAAAGGAGCTTATTAGAATTTATGTTTTTAGTATAGTGTTATAGTATTGAAAAATATATAGGTGGAGTTGAGATATATAAAAAGTTTTTCCGAATGCAAAAAGTATAAGAATAGATTTACGAAATTATGAATATAATTGCAAATATGTAAAATATATATTGATATATGAATTATTTGTACTTGGTCTTGTGAATGACCACTGGAGGGAGCAAAGTATTTAGTATGAAAAGCATGAGGAATTAAGCATAATGGGATGTAATATATATGTTTGACCACTGGAGGGAGTAAGAGGCTTAATAATGAGGTAGCGGTATGTGTATATATATATATATATGTTGGAAGGGTTATATCTGCAATAAATTAAAAATGATAGGATTTATTAATATGTTTTTAAAGTGGGGTGGAAGATTAGGGAACTTGTGTTTAATTAAAATGTTAATATTTGATGTATTTTATTGCATTCTGGGCTGTTAATCAGATTAGATAATATTGAGGTTCATTTGTTTATTGTATTTTTATGAATCTATATTCCTCTGGTACTCTTCTGATAGTAGTATTTGCCCAGACTGATGTTTTTGGGCGGTGGATATTCATTAGAGTGAGAGAGGTATAGTGATGGCCTGGTTTCCCTATTTCAAAATGGCGGCGACGGCCTCATACCATTGAGAGACATCAATATATAAGGAGAGTGGTGTGGGACGTCCGTATCCCTTCAGACGAAGTCCGGAAGTGACGAAACGCGTTAAGGGTGTGACGTAGTGACGCACGCACGCAGACCGGAAGTGTCGCCGCGGCCATTTTGTGGGTTATCAACACATGGCAATTTGCATTTGTTTGATAGGACTCACACAGGAAGCATGTTGGAAGCCGAATTAAGAAAATTTTAATGTAAGTTCTCAATAAATCTTGTTTTACACTTTGAATATGAGCCTTGAGACCCTTCTTGTCTTTTTGAGGACCTTGGAATAATTTCATTGGAGCATTTAGAAGATCTCATGTGGATGCTGGTATAAGGATACAGAGGGTAATAGTGTCTAATACTATTGGTGCTGGTGGATACACACTGTTGCAGTGCTCACTGAGTGGTCACAGTTCATTCACATGTGCACGGAAAATACACATATATAGTGTTTGCACACTTTTTTTGTGTTTTTGTGTTTTTATTTTTGCACGAAGAGAATATATATATATTATTTATAAAGGTAATGCACTAGATTTTGAATTTGTTTTTTTTTCGAGGTATTGCGGGATGAAAGGAAATTTCTTCTGACTGGATAAAATTTGGATATTTGGACAATTTTGGGACACCATTTCTGTTTGACACTATTTGTGTTTGCATTGGGACATTTTTGGGACACTTTGTGCTGGATTTTTTTTACTTACTTATTATTTTATTTTTATTTATTTTTTATTTTATTTTTGAATTTTATGATTTTTTCTAATTTTTGTAATTTATGATTACACTTCTCTAACCTGTACTGGATAGTTTTACTCTGCTTTATCATATGCTATCTAATTAGAGAACAAAAGCACCTGACTCTGCCCTGTATCTCTAGTACATTAGGACCTAGTCTTCTTACTTAAATATGTCCTGCCACAGGTCAATTATTACACTGCTTTATTATCTGCAGTCTCTTACTTCTTAATGAAAGTTTATTAGAAGTTGACCAGTGGTAAAACTATTTTTCAATAGCAAGAACAGAGACAGCCTCAGAGAACTGCTGGTTAATTTCTGTTTGCCATTTAATGTAGGCCTATTACCACTAGATTAAAAACAACACGTATGGTTGCTGAAACAAAACAACCTGATAAAGCTTTTTTTGAACTGGAATTAAATTAGACTGGGGTGTGCTTTTGTATGTAAGCCAAGATAATTGTAGGAGAAAAAAAATACACAACCAAATGTCAGAATATGTTGTAACTGCAGCTATCCATTAACACTGAACTGTTCAATAAAGCGATTGACAGCTTTAAGACTAAGACACCCCCACCCCCCATTGCCAAATCTGTAATTTAAAAGTTTTGTGGCTTTCCATGTTGTCCTTAAAGTCACATGAAAAAAAGACCCTCTCCATGCTGTATATGATTTATTTTTTAAAAACTTTGCCATTGGTACATGTGCCCCATAACAGTGCCCAGCTTCCCATTTTTTACAATAGTATCCTATTACCCCTAAAAATTACAAGAATTTACACACAAGGTTTTCCCCACCTTTTAATTTAATAGGATTTGCTGCTAAGTTTAGATTCTCAGAATTTCTCAAATTGGATTCACCAAACTCCCCATGAATTGAACCAGGGCAAGTTCACTTATCACTAGTAGAGATGAGCGAATTTTTCAAAAATTCGATTCGGCGAATTCCAGGAAGAAATTCGATTCGATGCGAATTAATTCGCTACGAAGTTAACTTATAAAAAGGGTTTCTAGGCTTCAGAGAGCCTTTAAATTAGTGCAGAACACTGTACCTTTAATTTAAATGCCCTTGGAGATGAGGAAGGAGAAGGAGAAGGAGAAGGATGAGAAGAAGGAGAAGGAGGATGAGAAGAAGGAGAAGGATGAGAAGAAGGAGAAGGATGAGAAGAAGGAGAAGGAGAAGGAGGAGAAGGAGAAGGAGGAGAAGGAGGAGAAGGAGAAGGATGAGAAGAAGGAGAAGGATGAGAAGTAGGAGAAGGAGAAGGATGAGAAGAAGGAGAAGGATGAGAAGAAGGAGAAGGATGAGAAGAAGGAGAAGGAGAAGGATGAGAAGAAGGAGAAGGATGAGAAGAAGGAGAAGGAGAAGGATGAGAAGAAGGAGAAGGATGAGAAGAAGGAGAAGGATGAGAAGAAGGATGAGAAGAAGGATGAGAAGAAGGAGAAGGATGAGAAGGATGAGAAGAAGGAGAAGGATGAGAAGAAGGATGAGAAGAAGGAGAAGGATGAGAAGAAGGATGAGAAGAAGGAGAAGGATGAGAAGAAGGATGAGAAGAAGGAGAAGGATGAGAAGAAGGATGAGAAGAAGGAGAAGGATGAGAAGAAGGAGAAGGAGAAGGATGAGAAGAAGGAGAAGGATGAGAAGGATGAGAAGAAGGAGAAGGATGAGAAGAAGGAGAAGGATGAGAAGAAGGAGAAGGATGAGAAGAAGGAGAAGGATGAGAAGAAGGATGAGAAGAAGGATGAGAAGAAGGATGAGAAGAAGGATGAGAAGAAGGAGAAGGATGAGAAGAAGGACAGTTCTGTGACAGTTTCTGTCTATTTCTGACAGTTCTGTGACATTCACTCCATACAGCGGTTTCAACCGCTGGATGGAGGGAATGTCCCAGAACTGTCAGAAATAGTTTATTTCTGACAGTTCTGGGACATGTATGGAGTGAATGTCACAGAACTGTCAGAAATAGTCTATTTCTGACAGTTCAGGGACATTCACTCCATACAGCGGTTTCAACCGCTGTATGGAGGGAATGTCCCAGAACTGTCATAAATAGTCTATTTCTGACAGTTCTGGGACATTCACTCCATACAGCGGTTGAAAAATTGTATCTATTTGTTTCCATAAATGGATCCATTTATGGAAACAAATAGATACAATGTTTCAACCGCTGTATGGAGGGAATGTCCCAGAACTGTCAGAAATAGTCTATTTCTGACAGTTCTGGGACATTCCCTCCATACAGCGGTTTCAACCGCTGTATGGAGGGAATGTCCCAGAACTGTCAGAAATAGACTATTTCTGACAGTTCTGGGACATTCCCTCCATACAGCGGTTGAAACATTGTATCTATTTGTTTCCATAAATGACATTCTGCAGATACACTTAGAGGAGCTCTGCAGATACACTTTTTGCCGGCTTGGAATTATTCTTATTTTCATCCTACTTCTTCTTCTTCTTCATCCTCATCCTCATCCTCTTCTTCTTCTTCTGAGGATGAGGATGAAGAAGAAGTAGGATGAAAATAAGATTAATTCCAAGCCGGCAAAAAGTGTATCTGCAGAGCTCCTCTAAGTGTATCAGCAGAGCTCCTCTAAGTGTATCTGCAGAATAGAGGAACTCTGCACATACACTTTTTGCCGGCTTGGAATTATTCTTATTTTCATCCTACTTCTTCTTCATCCTCATCCTCATCCTCTTCTTCTTCTTCTGAGGATGAGGATGAAGAAGAAGTAGGATGAAAATAAGATTAATTCCAAGCCGGCAAAAAGTGTATGTGCAGAGCTCCTCTAAGTGTATCTGCAGAGCTCCTCTAAGTGTATCTGCAGAATAGAGGAACTCTGCACATACACTTTTTGCCGGCTTGGAATTATTCTTATTTTCATCCTACTTCTTCTTCTTCTTCTTCTTCTTCTTCTTCTTCATCCTCATCCTCATCCTCATCCTCTTCTTCTTCTTCTGAGGATGAAGAAGAAGAAGAAGAAGAAGATGTAGGATGAAAATAAGAATTCCAAACCGGCAAAAAGTGTATGTGCAGAGTTCCTCTATTTCTGACAGTTCTCTGACAGCTTCTTCACATGTACAGCGGTTGAAACATCTGTATCCTAAATGGAAACTAATAGATACAATGTTTCAACCGCTGTACATGTGAAGGAACTGTCAGAGAACTGTCAGAAATAGCGGAGCTCTCTGCAGGGACACTTTTGCCGGCTGATCGGGAAAAATCCGATTCGCGCACCCGAAGTAGGCAAATATTCGGATTCGCCGCAGATCAAATTTTTCCTGAAATTCGTATCGAATTCCGGTTCGCCTGGTTCGATTCGCTCATCTCTAATCACTAGTACTGACATTTTTCCTCTAAGGGCAGTCATCTTCTTCACAGACTTTATAGACAATACAATGCTCCTTCCATGAACCCATAGGAGGGGCAGTTGCAGTGCTTTATGTAAAATGTTATACTCTTTTGAAACCTAACAGAAATATGATTTCATTAAACATACCTGAATTTTGTGAGGCTTTCGTAAATTCTATGGGCAAGATAAAAACATTGAGTTAAACAAACTGGATACAGCAAGTCACTTCCGATGGTGTTTTAAATTTATTATTATTATTATTATACAGTATTTATATAGAGCCAACAGTTCGCTCAGTACACTTAAATGTACTGTACAATTAAATTCAACATTAGGTCTAAGAAAAATTGGCTGACACCATAAAGCAATTAAGGCAATTGCTTTCGTACTGTCGTACTTTAAAATACTTTCAGTAACACAATAAAAGGTACGAAAAACAAGATGTAGAACTTCTGGTCACACACAAAACAAAAAGTCACTTTAGTTCACCCAACAAATGATGACTGAATTCCAAAAGATTGTATTCATTCTAAAATGATTTTCGCATAATTTTCAGGCATACATGCAATGTTTTTTCTTCATCATTTCAAACAGACATGGTTAAGGGTTAGAATGAGAGGCTTAGCTAGCCAGCTGAGAACTGTATTTAACCTTTTCACCATTTATTACAGGTATTATTATATATATTGTGCCAACAGTCACTTTTGCAGCAGTTGTTTTCTTATTCCCAATCACAATCCTGTGCAATGTCCTTTTGTCTTGTTTGGTCAGTTGACCATGTTGACTGCACTTATGCTTATCAGACGGCGGTTTCCCGAAAGCTGTATATGCCATCATAACCTATGATACTGTACCTCAGGACACGGCATATACTGTAAATTGGGAACTTCAGTCACAAAGCCACCAGCTAATTAGCACCAACAATTTGCCATCTTTGAAGCTCAGTAAGCTCCGACATGACTCCGTATTACTATATGCGCATGCAGTGAATGTGAGTGAAAGTGAGGCTTCCCACTTGTTAGCTAGGTGCCTCATCACACAGGGGAAGCAAAAGAATGTTACATCATATCCGCTTTCAATGTAAAACGTGTCGTCACTTTCATACCTGCAAATCATGTAGTCTGTTTTTGTCTAACCCCTGTATATTTTGTACATTCTTACAATCCTAACTTAACTAGGCTCCTGTTGTGTCAAGCTGGACCCTACACCTTGCATATGCTATGGCTTTTTTACATCTCACAGGTCCTAGATTTGTGCATGATTAACTTTTTTGGAGTGTTTAGCCCCTAAATTGTTCTCTTTCTTCAGAATATCCCCTCAGTGCTGGAGGACTTGCTTGTTTGAACCATAATTTATTATATATGTGATGCTACCCTTACAGGGTGTACCAGGAACACTGATATTATGCACTTCTTGAACTTCTTCAGAGCAGAGCTATTTCATGTTTAGCGGGCCTCCCTGCTGGGGGTTCCTCCTCCCCAGAGAGCATCTCTATACTTTTGCAACATAGTGTATTGTGGTCTTGCCCTAAGCTCAATTACTTCTGGATGGAGGTGCACAGAATTTCACATAAATTTACAAACTACTAGATTCTGGAAGTTCCCTCTTTTTTCTTCTGCATGTCTCGGACATTCCAGCCAAAACGTACAAAATACCCATCCTATGGCATCTTCTTATTGCAGCCAAGTCATGCATTGCTCTTAGGTGGAAAGATGCACATTCCCCTTCCATTGAGCTCTGGCCTAATAGAGCAGAAGAGTTAAACCAGATGGAGGACCCTGTGCTTTCCACTCAAACAAAGGTTAGCTGCAATCCATAACCTGGCTTCACTGGAATATGTTTACCTGTTCTGAGAAGGGTGAGACCATTTTCGAGACAGGCCCAAGCAGACAGTGAGTTTCTGCCTTGGCTCCATTGGTATTTTTTGTATTAACCCATCCTTGGCCCTCCCTGGTCTTCTCCTCCCTTTTTTTGTTTGTCTAAAAATACAGTGTACTTCTCTACTACGGCCATCTCCTTGAATTTGAGACATGAAACCTTATAGACCACTTCACAAATGGAAACAGAGATCACAGTGAAACCCTGCCTCTGGTGTTTCAGTCTAAGTATATGTCTACTTTATTGTACCGGGTTTTACCTATCAATGGCATTGTTCTTTTTTTATATTGGTGGGGTTGTATTGTTACCTAACAATGGGCTATATAAAACAGATTGTATGGTTGGATACTGCAATTCCTAAATCTCATAGTAACCTGTTAATACAAGTTGACCATAGTTTTTGTCTTATCTAAACCATTCACTCAAAATTTCACATTCATCACTTTCAACCACTAGAACCTAAATGATTGCTATAAAAGAGACAAAAACAATCCTAAATGACTTCTTGGAGCACAATTCTTAGCTTGCTCAATCCAATGGAATGGAGGCCAGAAACAGACAACTATATTTGATATATACATCCTCTTTTTTCCTCTAGAACATAAAAAATGTGGTCTTACCATATAGTGTTCTTTCTAAAAAGAAAAGAAAAAATGCACTATTATTTTTGATACTAACATTTTGTATAATACCACTTTACCCCTTATTCTCTATGTTCATATTTTTATACTTCGAATATGCAATTTCTACCCGGGTGTCTAGATGTCTATTTTCTATTGAATTATGAGTGCAGTTTTTGTGCTTGCTTCAACAAAGTTACACTGCTCAAGTTTGGAGGAAATGTAGTGGTTGACCAATGAAACACTGGAGAGTTTTTCAGCCTTCTTTGAAAATTAACCAAAAATCTGAGCATTAAATGGCAAGTTTATGTGTTGGAGCATTTTACATGTTACACCCATATTTAGGTTGTAACATATAACATGCTCCTATCCACCCACCTCCTGCCATCAGCGCTCCCCTTCTGTGACAGTGGGCAGGGTATCCTGTCCCTGCACCCACTGTCACAATTTGAAAACAGCTGTGAGCTGTGTAATGTGATCAGATGCAGGCAAAGCACTGCATTTTCAACCAGCTTTTTGGGTGTCATTTACTTACCATTGACCCCCACTGCAGATCGCTCATGCAGACTAGAAGGCTTGATTTCTGCTTGCTATCAGAACACTGGTCACTCTGTACTGCTGGTTACAGACAGTACGAATTTCTGAAACCACATGTCTTCTCTAAAAATTGAATATACAGTATTCAACATCAGCTTTGGGTGGAGAAAATCATTAGCAGTAACTACTTACGTTTTTTACGTTTTCTTTTGTGTAAGGCATCTCTTACATATAACATTATTGCAAATATTAGTGGGAGTAGTACGTTTATACTGATGGATGCAATTAATCCTGAAGTTGCAGGAAAAACAGAGTCTAAAAAATATTTGGATGTTACTTAGTATGCATAAATTAAATAAAAAACTGCATTTACAATGTATGTTTTTTGTATGTCAAACTAACGATACATCTACAGTAGATAGACTTTCACTTATCAGAAAGTCAATTTAGATATACACTATATTGCCAAAAGAATTGGGATGCCTGCCTTTACGCATATGAACTTTAACCTCCCTGGCGGTATGATTATTTCAGATTTTTGGTGCTGAAAGCGGTACCATTTTTTTGCATGGAAATATGTATTTTTTTTATTGTAGGCTGTAATTTTTAGGAAAAACTCACTGAAATCTGTCCGAACAAGAGTCTAGTAAACATCCCGGGTATGATAAAATTTGAAACACAAAATCATAAATTATAATTTAATAAATAATCATAAAAATAATATAAAAATAATAAAACATTTAATTCAATAATATAATCAAACCAAAAACACTGAAATGTGAAATAGAGCGCCAAGTTCGCACATCGCTGAGCTCAGTCGCAAAATCGTTTTCAGTGTCTGATGACGAATTTCCCCCACGAATCATTATCACTCAATTCTGCAAGTGGTTCTGATTTACTATCGCTGTTCTCTAGCTGATCTAAACCGCTTTTGACCTAAAGGGACACTTTTTGGACGCCATGGACAATTCTCAGTTTCCAGGCAGAAAGAACAGACAAAATGCAGGCAGGGCGCAGGACAAAGCACTAGGGACAATATGTATGTGAAATTGGTTGAGACAGCAATGTTGTACTATAGAAAATGTAAAAAAAAAAAAATGACATTTTTTAAAATTTTTAAATTTCCCGCTGCCGGCGGCGGCGGCGCCCGTACGTCCCGACGTCACAGGGACAGGACACAGAAGCCGGATGCCGGCATCGGCCGGAGGAGATGGCCGGGGACGCTGCAGGGGACACATCGTGGGAGCGCAGGGTAAGGTAAGGGAAGAACACATGCCGGAGCAGTGCCGCATGGTAAGCCCGAGTGTAGCTCGGGGTTACCGCTTTTGGTACTGAAATGTTACCCCGAGCTACACTCGGGAATACCGCCAGGGAGGTTAATAGCATCCCAGTCTTAGTTCGTAGGGTTCAATATTGAGTTGGCCCACCCTTTGCAGCTATAACAGCTTCAACTCTTCTGGGAAGGCTGTCCAAAAGCACATTTGTGAGGTCAGGCACTGATGTCGGACAAGAAGGCCTGGCTCTCAGTCTTCATATCACATACCTGGTGATGGAGGCCAATGGAGAGAGGGCTTCCCTTGTGGCTAAGTTCTGGACTCCCCTGAGAGTGGGACAGCGGGAGTCAGGCTCAAAGTTGCACAGGTCGCCTGTAGGAGTGCTGGTTGGTGGTCCACTCAGCAGCACAGCTGGTGCACGGGCATAGGTCTGCAGACTGGAGACGCCTGTGAGTGGTATGCAAGCCTTCCGGGATTTGGATGTTTGCTGGTTAGTCAGTTCGAGCCAAAGTCAGGTACCGGGTGGGAATCAGAACAGACGTAGTCAGGTGGGATAGCCAAGGTCATACACTGAGGAGCGAGAGAGAGAGAATCCTTTAGCCAAGCTGAGGTCAGAAAAGGGGTTCAGTAGAGCAGACAGGTCCAAGTACAAGCCGCGTCAGAATCAGGAAGTCACAAGCCACAGGAAACAGGAACAAACCACGAGGAGCTAGAGATCATCCAGCAACCAGAGGAAGTGATGAGCCTCCTTATAAAGGCCGTCTGGCACCAGACTGAGGCTGATGTGTCCTTCTGCGGCCATGTAAAGTATTGGCATAAACACCAGAACTTCTGCTGTGGACAGGACCCTGACACTCCACTCTAATTCATCCCAAAGGTGTTCTATCGGGTTGAGGTCAGGACTCTGTGCAGGCCAGTCAAGTTCCTCCACCCCAAATCGTTCATCCATGTCTTTATGGACCTTGCTTTGTGCACTGGTGCGCAGTCATGTTGGAACAGAAAGGGGCCATCCCCAAACTGTTCCCACAAAGTTGGAAGCATGAAATTGTCCAAAATGTATTGGTATGCTGACGCCTTAAGAGTTCCCTTCACTGGAACTAAGGGGCCAAGCCCAACCCCCGAGAAACAACCCCACACCATAATCCCTGTCCACCGAACTCTACAAATGGCAAAATGCAGTCAGGCAAGTACCGTTCTCCTGGCAACCACCAAACTCAGACACGTCCATCAGATTGCCAGACAGAGAAGCGCAATTTGTCACTCAAGAGAACACATCTCTACTGCTCTAGAGTCCAGTGGTAGTGTGCTTTTCACCACTGCATCCAAGCTTTGCATTGCAATTGATGATGTAAGGCTTGGATGCAACTGCCTGGCCATGGAAACCCATTCCATGAAGCTCTCTACACACTGTTGTTGTGCTAATCTGAAGGCCACATGAAGTTTGGAGGTCTTTAGCTATTGATTCTGCAGACAGTTGATGACTTCTGCGCACTGTGCGCTTCAACATGCGCTTACCTCGCTCTGTCATTTTACGAGGCCGATCACTTCAAGGATGACTTACTCATTTCCAGTTTGTTATAATACCACTAACAGTTGACCACAGAATATTTAGTAACTAGGAAATTTCAAGGATGAATTCATTGCACAGGTGGCAACCTATTACAGTACCACGCTTGAGTTCATTGAGCTACCGAGAGCGGCCCATTTTTTTACAAATGTTTGTAGAAGCAGTATGCATGCCTAGGTGCTTGATTTTATACACCTGTGGCCATGGAGGTGATTGGGACACCTGAATCCAATCTGATTTGGAGGGGTCCCAATACTTTTGGCAATATAGTGTATTTACTGCATATAAGCTACTACTGCAGCTTACTGTATTTTGCAACATTTGAATAAGTGACATTTTCTACATTTATACCCAACCATGTGCATGGGAAATTTTAAAAAAACTGGATTTTTGCTTGCACATTATTGAATGATTGATGTCAGCACAGTTTCAATGCATTTACTAAACTAAGTGAAAATTTGGTTTTCAAAGTGAACACTCTAAACTCCTTTGGAAAAATAACCTCAGCCTTTCATTTATTTTTTACACTTTGTAAAGTAAGGCAAAATATCTATATAAGGACCTACAATAACTAGTAAGAATTAAGAACAGAAAATTTATTTTTTACTTGGAGTAGTTTCTTCTGTGTTATTTAAGTTTAGGTTACCTATAATGCTACCACCTCCCCCTCACTCCCCCTCTCTGTTGGGGTCCTCAAGGCTCCGTCCTCAGGCCCCTTCTCTTCTCCATCTACACCTCCTCCCTATATGCCGACGACACACAAATCTCTCAACCCCCCACCTCAGTCTCCGCCCGAATCACACACCTACTGAGCGACATATCAGCCTGGATGTCGCTCCACTTCCTTAAACTGAACCTCTCCAAAACCGAGTTTTTTGTCTTCCCCCCCAGTCCGGACACTACCCCCCACTGATTTCTCCACGTCCAACAACGCCACCATCAAACCCGCCCTGCAGGCCAGAGTACTTGGTGTCATTCTGGACTCCAAACTATCCTTCCAGCCCCAAGTCCAATCTTTAACAAACTTGTGCAGACTCCACCTCCGCAACATCGCCAAAATCCGCACGTTCCTAACCCCAGAAACCACTAAACAGCTCATCCACTCCCTCATCATATCACGACTGGATTACTGCAACTCCCTCCTTACTGGCCTGCCTTGCCTCTGGCTATCCCCGCTTCAGTCAATCCTGAATACGGCTGCCAGACTCATTCACCTTTCCAACCACTCCATTTCCGCCCCCCCCCTCTGCCAATCCCTCCACTGGCTTCCGATTGCGCAACGGATCAAATTCAAAAATCTTACACTGACGTACAAAGCCGTCCACCATACTGCCCCGTACTACATCTCTGACCTAATATCCAAGTACGACCCAGCACGCACACTCTGCTCCTCACAAGACCTCCTTCTCTCTAGTTCCCTGGTCTCCTCCTCCCATGCCCGCCTCCAGGACTTCTCCAGGGTGTCACCCATCCTCTGGAACTCCCTGCCCCAACCCATCAGATTATCACCTACTCTCCTCTCCTTTAGGCGCACCCTGAAAACCCATCTCTTCAGTGAAGCCTACCCCACCACCTGCTAACTTGCTGACCTCCTCCACTCTTCCTACCACTCCATCCCTCCTCCTGTGCCACCATCCCCTCCCTCCTAGATTGTAAGCTCGAAAGAGCAGGACCCTCAATCCCCTCATGTTTTGCTTTGTATTGTTGTTGTTCTGTCACATGTTCTGTCCCCCTTTGTAATGTACAGCGCTGAGCGAACTATTGGCGCTTTATAAATACTGTATAATAATAATAATAATTTGCATATTTATGAAATCTTTAGTAGAATGAAACTTGCTTGCACAAAAAACAAAAGAATCAAAGCAAAATTAAAATAAATTATACACTGTCCTGAAACCGGAGCCATGGGACACATCTTTACCAGAAACCATGAAGGGCCCCCCTGACCTTCAGCTTGGGGCCTTTCCCTTCCAGCCTGGTGGGGGAACACCATGGCCCAATTGCAAGTGCTCCTTTGTGACCCTAATAGTTCCACCACTGGTGTCAGTAGTTTTTTTTTTTCAATTTCAATAATTTTTTTACCATTATATATATTTTTTTATTTACAATTTACAAGAACTGGCAACTATGTTTCATCTTGATCAGCTGTGTCATTGGACACAGCTGATCACATGGTAAAGGGCTCCTGTGATTGGCCCTGTGTCCAACGGACATGTGACACCCTCCCAAAACTGGATGACCGTGCTATAACTGTCATTCGGCTATAACTTGGTCGTCAGGTGGTTAAGGGCTGTCACTGAATCTGGAGAATGCAACAGAAATTGTAAAACTATAACATGAGTAAGTACACTGCTAGAATTCAACAAGAGATATACAAACCATGGTGTGATTTGTCCCATCCTCCACCCATAAGTAAAATAAATTGTGCTTCCCAAAAAAAATCAGTAATACATTTTCACTGTAAAAACTAAACAAATAAATAACTCACCTGCAATATGAATGGAAGCTACTTTTAGGCCTCCTGGCTGTTGAATCTCAATCAAGCAAGATATCTTTTTTGCAGTTTTGTTAAAATATATAGATGTGTTAACATCGTACATATTGGCCTCATTGGCAGTCACTGCAATTGAATGTTCCTTCAGTCTTTTACTGTTGCTGTCAATCCAATATGCTTCTGGTTTTGGATACCAATGGGAAGAGAAACATGACACTTTCATTTTTTCATTTGAACGGGATTCAATTTTGAAATCCGGCCCTGTGCCAATTGCTTTAAGAAGAAAAAAATAATAAGTATTTATATATTAGGTTACCGTTGTAGTTTTCTTTCTTTTCTTTTTTTTTGGGGTGGGGGGGGGATCAAAACTCATAATCAAATCAGGAAAATTAATAATCTGCTTTGCCTAAGCATCTGCATATAGACCTGGTTTATCTGCAGAGGATCACATGCAATCATACTGAGTTGTGTGATCAGAGATGCCTGAACAAGAGGGGCATCTGTGACATCTGCCTTATTTCCAAAAATCCAAGGGGCAACTCTCAGTCCCTCAGTCAGTCCTTTGCAGGGTCTCTGCAGAGCAATAATCATCTTGGCCGCACTATACAGGAATACAGTGCCCTAGCTACAGCAGCTCTTGCACCAGAGAGAACCAAGGAAGTCTCTTCACCATTGATATGCCATATGACATAGGAGAGGAAAAGCCAAGGAAATCAACCACTCATGCTGCATGGCACAGGTGAGTGTCTATGGAGGGAGGGGATAGTTTTGTTTCTACTGAGAAGACGAGGAGAACATGTCTGCTTGGGAGTGGGATGGAGTATGTGTGTACTTTGCATACTCCTGACCTCTGCGCTGTGTATGATATACTCCAGACCCCTACACTTCATGCTTTTCATAATTCAAATCTATTCACTGTGTACACTGGTCTGTACTTTACATATTTCTTGTACAATAATTTTTATTGTTTTTTCAAAATGTTCATGGTTAAGACAATATCAGAGTACAATTGGTAAGAAAAAAAAGGAGCCTCCCAAGGGACCAATTGTCAGATAAGCAGTGCAAACAGCAACATATAAACAAATAGCCATCAATAAGAACACGCCCCAAATAGAGCTTGAATATTAGCTCTGATAAGTCATGGTGGAGAGCTGTGGGGAGGGTGGGGAGGAAAAAGGAGAGAGAGAGAGAGACAATCTTGTGGAAGAGCAAGGAAAAAGGGAACACAGGTGAAAAGAGAGAAAGAAAAGGTCAGGAATAAACAAAAGTAATGATATGGCCTGAGCATGGGGGTCCTCCCCAGGGGCAGACTGACAACTCATGGGGCCCCCAGGCAATAGGGGATCATGGGGCCCCTGTGTCCTTTCCCAAACTCAAAAAAGCCTATGAAAAATGTACCAGGGGCATCTCATGGGGCCCCCTACTGACCCCGGGCCCTCGGGCAGTGCCCGAGTTTCCAAATGGTCAGTCCGCCCCTGCTCCTCCCTAATATTGGTGCAAGCCTAAACTGTATTCAGGAATGGAAGGGTGAGCGTATGGATCATGAGGGTGGTCATAATTGTTCTCACCTCCGTAAACTGAACAGCTGGCTTCTTCCAGGCCCTAGCAAAGGCCCTTTTAGCTGCTACAAAAAGAAAGGTAGCCAATCTGTGCTGTTATTAGGCCAGGAAGTGGGCAATGGAGGAGCACACAGATCTCTATATAAGGTTTAGTGGAAAAGGGATGACAAAAGACTATATACTCTGCACCAAAAGACCACCAACCGTGGACACGTTCACCATATGTGAAGTTCTTCTCAACGGATGTACTTTACATATTTCTGACATCTGAGTTGTACATTAAATACTCCAACCCCTGAATTACGCCTTGCTCACTGACAACAATACTAAAGAATTATTTCCTTCCTCTGGCTACTCACTCCCTGGAATTTTTTTCCCATTTGCCACTAAACCCAGGCATTTCCCCCCCCCCCCCCCACCAATTCCCAAACATTCCAAAAAGGAACACCATCTAATTTGTTTATTGGAGCTGGCGGCCTCTGTGCTGTTTGGAAAAGGACCAGTTAATATCAGCGGCTTCTGCGGGGGGTGACACTATACAGTATTAGGGGAAATTATAATAGCTCTTTTATGCTCCTTTTTTATTACTTACCCACTGGTAATATTTCTGTTGTGTCTTGATCAAACATATATTCATTCTGAAAGTAACATGTGTAGGAGCCTTCATCTGAAACTTTAATGTTCTGTATCCTCAGGGAGATATTTCCTCTCTTTATTTCATCTTTAATTAATTGGATACGACCATAAAAATCTGGGTTCACAGTTTCATCCCTTCCATTGCGATAGTGATTTACCAGAGATGCATCTTGAGATCTTAGCCATTTAATCTCCATGTTCTCAGCATTTATTTCTGGCTTCAAGTAACAGTTGATAAGTACATCTTCTCCAACAGAAACCCTGACAGATTTTGTTTGGCTGTAAACAGTAAATGTTGCTACGGAGGAAAAAAAAAAAGTTTTGATATTGCATTGGATGCACTCAATGCTATTTATTGTTATCGGTGTACAATATGGTATAAGCAGATGATAGCACAAGAACTTGCAATCTAAATAGATAACTTCTATCAAATATAAAAGGTACAATGTCACAATTATACAGTAAATGGTACAATGTAGCAACTCGACCAGATATCAATTATTTTCATTTGAAACTTTACTGGTACCAATAGATTCCAGAACTAAAAAAAAGTTGTATATCTTGTTCAGTTAACGTGGGATGTGGGTACTGAGTCAAAGTTTGAGATTCCAAAACCCCAAATGGAATTTGGTGTACAGGGGTTAGACAAAAATACGGAAACATTACATGATTTGCAGGCATGAAAGTGATAACATGTTTCACGTTGTAAGCGGAAGTGATGTAACATTCTTTTGCTTCCACTGTGTGATGAGACACCTAGCTAACAGGTGGGGAGGCTCACTTTCACCATTCGCTGCATGTACTGCTAGTAATACGGAGTCATATCAGAGCTTACTGAGTTTCAAAAAGGGCAAATTGTTGGTACTTGTTTAGCTGGTGCCTTTGTGACTGAAGTTGCCAATTTATTTGCGGTGTCATGAGGTACAGTTTCAAAGGCTATGACGACATGTACAGTTTCAGGGAAAATGTCTGATAAGTATCAGCGCAGTCAACATGGTCAACTGACCGAAAGAAACAAAAAGAACATTGCGCAGGATTGTGACCTGGAATAAGAAAACAACTGCTGAAAAAGTGCCTGCAGAGCTCAATCTCAGTCCCATGAATAAATTGGCAACTTCAATCACAGGGGCACCAGCTAAGTGGCCACCAACAATTTACCCTCTTTGAAGCTCACTAAGATCTTACATGACTCCATATTACTAGCAGCGCACGCAGTGAATGACAAAAGTGAGGCTTCCCACTTGTTAGCTAGGTGTTTCATCACTCAGGGGAAGCAAAAGAATGTTACATCACTTTTGCTTTCAACGCAAAACATGTCATCACTTTCACACCTGCAAATCATGTAGTGTTTCCATTTTGCTGGCTAACTCCTGCATATACAGTATTTGTGTAACACACTGCACTGTTACTGTTTGCAGGATGTTGTATGACCACAAGATGGTGGTGTTTCGCAGTTTAGCTATTACAGACTTGAGTATAGCAAAGTATTGTTGAACTTGTATACTGAAGGCAGGACTGTTGTGCCGGACAGGCTGAAAGCAGACTACATTTCCCAGAGGAGCTCAGGAACCTCCTGGAGAGAGGAAAGAGACTCTGGGAGGGTGAGGATGTGTGCTGGATGCAAGTGCAGGACTCAGAGGGCCCCTCTGTCACATCAGAGAGCTGGAAAGAAGGACTACAAATCAGTGGTATTGGTGACAAGCAGGACAGTCTGCCAAACAAGCTGCTGATTAGGCCTTTGTTTTTAATTCACACTAGAATAAATACCATTGTAGGTCCAGTTCACTCCTGGTCTGTTCACTTTATTGCCAGTCAAGCCCTAATGAAGGGGGCACTTGGACCCCCGAAAACGTGTTGGATACTCCTCAAATTATACCCCTGACATTTAATGGAATAAATTTGTATCTAAACAGTGGTGTGGCACTTCAATTTCAACTTACAACACACTACAAGCCAAGGAGACTGTGGAGATCCTCTGGGGTTTAGAAACTGCCTGCCCAAAAACCAGATCATTGACACCAACATGATATCTTAAGATAAAAATACCAGTGGAGTGTTACCAGTACTACCAATACCGGTGACCTGCGGGTCCAGCACTATGTTTCCACTTTCCTCAAGCAAGAGAGTCGACTCTGCAGGCAAGCAAATTGAGGAATCATGACCAGTATTGCTTCACTTTCAGAGGGACCTAGAGGACAAAGGGGCCCCCAACCAATAGACTGTCCATTCTGCTAAGACTACAGACTGGATGAGAGGGTTCCACACCCCAAATCATTTTCAGTTACCAGAGATCCTGCAGTTTTCTCAGTTATTTCAGTTCAATACATTTGCATCACAGTCTACCACTTAAAATACCAACTTCTTAGCCCAATTCAGTACTGCAGCATACAGCTTTAGTGCCCCCCCTTCCTATTCAATTGCCCTGAATGCAGGTCTCCTTCTGCAGCGCATGTGTTTTTGCAGACAGTAATACTGTTGAAACCTCATCTCCAATATATTTTAGCTGTAAAGGAACTTGCTTCATCAAGCCAATTCCCTACCAATTGAAATTCAAAATCTACTGGAGTCTGCTCCTGCCCCTTCCTCTACTATATCAGTCCTTGGTATCACCTTCTTCCACAAAGGGACACTTTCAAGTTCCGCTACCATAAGTCAAGGGGGGGGGGTTTCTTACTAAGGTACTTTTTCTTCTTCAGGGAATCAAGCTTTTACATAAAAAGGACCTCAACCCTGATGTGCACCAACTAGGACCCATCAAGCAAGCAGAATAATTTCTTTATATACTTTGAAGTGATACTAAAGGGGACATTATTATTTGAAAATTCATCTGTAGAGTTAAACCCTGTTCTCAGCCATTGAGAACCCAAAGGTGAGTTAGGCCAATTTCTTGATAGCCTATTTCAGCTCATTTGGGGAAAAATATCTCAGTGCGGGAATTAGCATTTAAACTCTCGTCCTGCAAGGCAATTGGATTTGTTTAAAATGGTACCATGCATGATTATTTTACTAAGCTTTTCACAATCTAAAATATATTGAATAACTCAAGCGCAAACTAAGGTGAAATAAAAACAAAAAATTACAATAAATTGCTATAGTCGCTAGTGCACACAACCCATGTCTCAGTGGGGCAAATTATACAATCATAAAGTGAAGTGAAAAAATGCTGCGCTACATAAACCAATTGTACAAACCATTAGATTACCAAAAAACAAAGTGAAAAAATATAAATAATTATTAGAAGAAAAAAATAGTAGTAGTACAAATGTTAAAATATATATATATATATACATATATATATATATATATATATATATATATATATATATATATATATACACACATATATATATATACATATATATATAAAATATAAATAAAATAAAATAAAATATACATATAAAAGACACACAAAAATAAAATATAAAAATTAAGAATATTTTAAGTATGAATCAAATAAAAGTCAATCAAAAATTAAGCTCAATCAATAAAGTGTTAATTCAGTGAACCCTACTTTGGATAACAAAAAATATGTGCATCTGTCATCAATCCCCATTCAAAGACATCCTCCACCATATATCTGCTCACCTCACGCAGTGTGACCTCACATTATACAATATTACGGTCAAACTGTACTTTTGGTCCCATATGAACTCAGAAGATCAGCTTGCTGAATGAAGACTTCAAAGTAAGCTCCCTCCAAAAGAGTGTCTTTGTATCAGCCCCATTCCTCATTAAAAAGAACTCGACATAGTGCTGTATCCTTGTAAACTTTTATTCATCAATTAAAACATAAGAAATACACTCATGTTCCGGAGGTGTATTCTGCACCAGGTATGATGAAGAGCCTGTGATGTACTGATTGAACACAAGATGGCAGTATCATCTCAGCAGCAGAGTCCTGTACATTCTCCTGCTTTGCCTTGCAATTTATTACAGATGGTGTCCGTTTTGAGCAATTACAGGACTCTGCTGCTGAGATGATACTGCCATCTTGTGTTCAATCAGTACATCACTGGATCTTCATCATACCTGATGCAAAATACACCTCCGGAACATATATATGTGTATTTCTTATGTTTTAACCTCCCTAGCGGTATGATTATTTCAGATTTTTGGTGCTGAAAGTGGTACCATTATTTTGCATGGAAATATGTAGTTTTTTTTATTGTAGGCTGTAATATTTAGGAATAACTCACTGAAATCTGTCCGAACAAGAGTCTATTAAACATCCCAGGTATGATAAAATTTGAAACACAAAATCATAGAGACTGGAGGGGGGAGGAGCCTGACCATGGCGGCAGGGGAGAGAGCGATGTGAGCGCTCTCCGTGGGACAGCCACCCTCACCCCATCGTTCCTAAGAAACATGCTGCCGAGGAGCCCAGCTAAACCCTACCTTTGAGAGGGGGTCCCGCCTGAAGAGCGGAGAGGATGGAGCTTTCGGGGACCATGGCAGTGGGACGGACTAAGCCTCTCGTCGGATGCAGCGGGTTGCTGGGAGACTAGGGGACGTGAGGCGGTCACGTGACCTCCCGCAAGGGAGTACTGGGAGGAAGAGAAGCCGGCTATCTCTCCTAGTCAAAGGGAGACGCCGCCTCTCTCACTGACAGGCCACGAGGACCCAGCTTTGGGAGAGCAGCAACGCTGTGAGTCGGACGGCGTTCTAAGGAACCGGGGAAACACCGTCCCAACGAAGGGGAGTCCTGTATTGCTGGCCACCTGTGGAGGAGGGGCGCAAAGGATAAAGAGAGGAACCCGGAGGAATCCCCCAAAAGAGGAAACAAAGCCTGAAGGGACCCCTGAATAGAGGACAACGAACCTGAAAGGCAGCCTTCCTGAAAAAGCAGTCGGAGAAGGGTGAGTGAGAGTGGCTGAATTACACATTAAATTTGTATATGGACTGTAAAATATGGAAGCAGGAGAGGAATAAATAGGGGGGATTCCCAAAGGGGCAGAAGAAATGGACCTTCTTTAAAAGGACGTATTACAGCATATGCCCTAAAGGTTTAAAGGAGAGAGACAGGACCTACAGAAAATATGAAGAGTAAAAATAGTAAAGGGAGCGGTCCCAAGCACTCCCAATCTGGAACAATTAGAAAATATACATCCCAGGGTAACGTGACCCCAGAAAGAACTCAGGGGATATGTGAAAGAAGTATAATGGAAAATAGTATGGATAAGAGCGTCAGGTCATCTGTGGAAATGCATAATAATAGCCAATTAATACTAGAGGGAACAGAGCTGAGAGAAAATGAAGGAGAACTACAAATCCCAAATAAAAAGGAGATGGCAGAAATGTTTAGAAATTTGGAAAAATCTATTAAACAAGAGATGGGAATTATCCGGAATGATTTAGGACATTTATTATCAAGACTAGAAGAAACAGAAGAAAAAATTAAAACACATGATCAAGCTATCCCTGAATTGAGAAATCAGATAAAGGAGATAAGGAAAGCACAAAATAAGCTGTGGCATAAGCTGGAGATACAAGGTAACATGCATAGAAAAAATAACCTCAGAATAAAAGGAGTCCCGGAACCTGCACAAGGAGAAGATTTAAAAGGGACAATACATAAAATTTTAAACTCCATTATGGATAAATCTAGTACAGAGACATGTGAACTGGATAATGTATACAGAATAGGAAGGCTCCAAAGAGAGCAGGTGGAAGAGAGACCGAGAGATGTAGTTGTACAATTCCATAAAAATGGAGAGAGAGAAGAAATATGGAAGATAAAAGGAAGAACTAGTATTAAATATGAAGGGAAAAATATACAAGTTTTTGCAGACCTGACAGCTGAGACATTAAGGAGAAAGAGATCATTGAAACCACTATTAGAACAGATGAAAAAACAGAATATACAATATAGATGGAGTAGCTCGATGTGTTTAATCGGATGGAAGAATGGAGTTACCGCATACTTAAGATTTCCTGAGGAACTGAGAGACTTTTTTGACAAACTTAACATCCAGAGAATAGAGATTCCAGGTTGGGGGGAGGAAGAAGGAGGGATATATGCTGGGGGAAAAGAGGAATGGCAGCAAGTTAAAAAGAGAAATAGAGAATTGATAGATAAGGGAACTTTGGGGGGAAGGTGAACTGTACAGGGTCAGAGTTTAACCCCAGGGTCAAAAATCAAACGTGGCACTAGGTCCACAAATGATTAGAAGGCAATCAGTAGGCCTAATGGGGGGGTGGGAGGGAGAGGTGGGGGAGGAGAGGGGGGATGGGAGTCGGGTTGGAGGGAGGGAGGGGAGGGGCTACTGGGTTAATACTCTGCATGATAGTAGGGATAAAGAGGAAGAGGCATTTTGGAAGAGAGATAGAGCGAACTAAGAAGGATGGAAGAAATACAGTTTATAACCTATAATGTGAATGGGTTGAGTTGTCCAGGGAAAAGATTTAAGTTGTTTAAGGAGTTACATCATAGGGCAACGTCAGTGGTATTTTTACAGGAGACACATTTTGAGATAGAGGCAAATGTGAAATTGAAATCTAAATATTATCCAACATGTTATTACGCTGACTCTCCAATTAAAAGAGCAAAAGGGGTTGCAATAGGATTGGCAAAGAATATGATATTTGAGTTGGAGGATAGAAGGACCGATCCTGAGGTTAGATTTTTATTCTTGAAAGGTAAACTTCAGGGGATTGAGTGTACATTAGCCAATATATACTGCCCCAATAAGAAACCGGAGATGTATATGAAGGGTCTGTTGAAAAAATTGATAGAATTTAAAAAAGGGCGTTTGATAGTAGCAGGAGATTTAAATTTCTGCATGGAACCACAAAAGGACGCTACCTCTTCTGTGCAAAGAGAGGGGGGTAGGTCTCTGAGAGCTTTGAAAAAAGTGATTCACGAGTATCAACTAGTGGACACCTGGAGAATAATGCATATGAAAGACAGAGACTAAACCTTCTTCTCTAATGCACACGAGACATACTCGAGACTAGATTATATTATAATAGACCATCAACTCATTGAACTTGTGGTTAAAATAGAAATAGAGACAAGAACGTTCCCTGATCATGCTCCTGTCGTAATGAAAATGGGATGGGGAAGAAGGTTGACTGGAGGTTTAGGGTGGAGGTTAAATGAGGCTCTTCTTCTGGATGAGGATATAGCTCAGAGGATCGGGAAAGAGATTGAGGTATATTTTAAGGAGAATGAAACAGAGGAAGTATCGATAGCTACAGTTTGGGAGAGTCATAAGGTATTTATAAGAGGAATTTTGATTGCGGCAGGAGCCAGGAAGAAAAAAGAAAGAAGAGAGAGGGTCAGTGGGCTTCTAAAAGAAATACTGGACCTGGAGCAGATCCATAAGAAGAAAATAACAAAAGATACAAGACAGAAGTTAATGGATAAAAAAGTTGAGCTAGAGATGTTGATGGATGAGGAGAAGAGAAGAGTATATAACAAAGTCTTAAGCGAGAGATATAGATGGGGAGATAGACCAGGAAAATACTTAATGAGAGCTTTGAATAAAAAGAAAAATAGGAATTATATAGAAAAGATAAAAAGTCCTAAGGGGGAGTTGGCCCACTCAACTAAAGAGATTATTAAAGTGTTCACGGAGTATTATAGAAAGTTATATAATATTAGTCCCCAAGGCTCTCCAAAAGAAGCTCGAGAGGGAATTAATGAAAAAAGGATGATATATTTAAAAAATGCGGGACTACCAAAACTAAGTGAAGCACAGTTGAACTCCTTGGACATGGAAATTTCCCAGGAAGAAATTAAAGCAGCATTAAGAAGTACAGGGGGAGGAAAAAGCCCAGGACCGGATGGCTATACAGTTAGGTATTATAAAAAATACAGTGAATTACTGTTACCCAAGCTGAAGAAGTATATGAATGCTCTGGGAGGTGGGATGGAGGTGAGGAGGGAATCTTTACAGGCCCATGTAGTACTTATTCACAAGGAGGGAAAAGATCCCTCTCAGTGCTCCAGCTATAGACCAATTTCATTATTGAACACTGATACCAAACTGTACGCAAAGGTTCTAGCAAACAGGTTGAAAGATCTAATGTCTGATTGGATACATGGTGATCAGGTGGGCTTTGTACCAGGGAGAGAGGGTAGAGATAACGGTTTGAGAACCCTGATGCTTATTCAGAAAAGTAGAAAAGGGAAAGTCCCGGTGGTGCTCTTGTCAATTGACGCAGAGAAGGCATTTGATAGAGTGGACTGGGGCTTTATGATAGACAACTTAAAAGCGCTGGGGATAGGAGATAGAATGCGTGAGTGGATAAGTAAATTACCGCAATCATCACAGTAAATGGGGAGAGATCAGACCCCATTGGGATGTCTAATGGAACAAGACAGGGCTGCCCACTGTCCCCTTTACTATATGTTTTGTCACTGGAACCTCTGTTGTCAATAATAAGGAATAGTGGAGCGGTAAAGGGAATTCAAATAGAAACTATAGAACATAAAGTAGCGGCCTTTGCGGACGACTTATTGTTCTATGTGGGGAATCCCCGAATAACACTCCCAAATATAATGAAGATCCTGAAGGAGTATGGTGAATTATCAAATCTAAAAATTAACCCAACAAAAACAGAGATTTTGAACATTAATATACCAAAGAACGAAAAAGAAAAGCTACAAAAAGAATTCCCCTTTATATGGAGAGAAAAAGATATAAAATACCTAGGAATAAAACTCACTGTCTCATCTAAGCATTTATATAGATTAAACTATATTTCGTTGATAAACGAGATCAGGGAAGAATTAAACATATTAGGAGGAAACCCATCCTGGATAGGACGTATAAACCTAGTCAAAATGGTAATTATACCTAAAATATTGTATAGATTTCAAATGGTACCAATTAAAATCCCAGAGGCCTTCTTTAAGATAATAAAAAAAAATGTTAAGATATATATGGAAGAATAAAAAACCAAGATTATCATATGAAACATTAAGTAGGATTAAAGAGAAAGGGGGAATGGGTCTGCCAGATGTCAAGAGATACTATAAAGCAGTGGTCTTAGCAAGAATATAAGACTGGACATTTAACCATAAGGGGAAAAGTTGGGTAAAAATTGAAAATGATCTTAGTGGAAACAGATTGAGTAAGATGATATGGGTTTCGGCACAGTTTAGAGGAATTAAAGAAAGCACAAGTATCTACACTTTAAATGTTTTAAGGGTATGGGACAACTTACACAAAAACATGAAATGGGAATTTAATTCTATATTAATGCCTCTTACAAACACTGAATACTTTCCTCCGGGAAAGGATAAGATATCAGGGAGATGGTTTAGAAAGGAAGATACCCAATTGAGAGATGTTTTGGTAGAGGGGGAATTGAGACCATTTAAAGAATTAATAGAGAAGAAGAGAGATATCTTCACTAGAATAGATGAGTGGAAATATCATCAATTAAAATGTTTTATTGGAAATCTCCCGAAACCCCTGAGATTAAAACAGGAGTGGAATATGTCTGAAAGGCTATTAGAAACACGAAGGGATGGGAAGCACGGTATTGCGAAAATTTATAGAATACTCACAGAATTAGACACAAACACAAAGTTAACTTTTATAACAAAATGGGAAAGGGATATGGAAGTAGTGTTTGATGAGGAAAAACAGAGAAAGATATTTAGACTGATACACGAGAATGTTAGTATGAGAGAGGTTGAGATTAATTATAAGTGTGTGACACGATGGCATATTACACCGAGTGTTGAGCATAAGATGAGTGGGGAAAGTTCAAAAATGTGTTGGAGAGGATGTGGAGAGATAGGCACGGTGTTTCACATATGGTGAGAATGTCCGAAAATCCAAGCTTTCTGGAAGATAATAGTCAAATTGATTGAAGAAATAACTGGAAACGACATAGGGTTAGACCCAACGACGTGCCTCCTACATAATGTTGAGACATCAGTAAATAAATACAAAGAGTCAGGCGTATGGTACTACTTAAATGCGGCGAAAGGTTTGATACCCAAGTTTTGGCAGAAAACTGAGGTACCGAAGGAGGAAGACTGGATTAATAGAGTAAACCAGATTGGTAGAATGGAAAAATCATACCATATGCAGGAAGATAGAATGGCAGTATATTATAGGAGATGGGAAAAGTGGGAAAAAGCAGGATTGAAAGAGAAATATAGAAAACTATAATCTAGGATGTTACCTAAAGTTAATAAGCCTCGAGAGATCAGAATGGGTTAGAGCTTGCAGAGGGGGAGGAGGGGGGAGGGGGGGGTGGGAAGGGAGGGGGTGGGTTGGGAAAGAAAAGAGTTTTTAGAAGGGGAAATGTTATAAATGTTTATTTATATGTGAACTGTTTCCCTGCATGGATATTTGTAATAATATGAAAAATTAATAAACATTTAAATTAAAAAAAAAAAGAAACACAAAATCATAAATTATAATGTAATAAATAATCATAAAAAATAATAATATAATAATAATAATACATTTAATTCAATAATATAATCAAACCAAAAACACTGAAATTTGAAATATAGCGCCAAGTTCGCACATCACTGAGCAAAGTCGCAAAATTGTTTTCAGTGTCTGATGACGAATTTCTCCACAAATCATCACTCAATTCTGCAAGTGGTTCTGATTTACTATCGCTGTTCTCTAGCTGATCTAAACCCGCTTTTGACCTAAAGGGACGCTTTTTGGACGTCATGGACTTTTCTAAGTTTCCAGGCAGAAAGAACAGTCAAAATGCAGACAGGGGACAGGACAAAGCACTAGGGACAAAATATATGTGAAATGCTTTGAAACAGCAATGTTTTACTATGTAAAATTCATTTTGAAAAAAATGACTTTTTTTTAAATTTTCAAATTTCCCGCCGCCGGTGGCACCCGTACGTCCCGACGTCACAGGGACCGGAACACAGAAGCCGGATGCCGGCATCAGCCGGAGGAGATGGCCGGGGACGCTGCAGGGGACACATCGCGGGAGCGAAGGACAAGGTAAGCTCTGCAGGGACTCCCTATGCAGCGCCGCATGGTAAGCCAAGTGTAGCTCGGGGTTACCGCTTTTGGCACTGACATTTTACCCCGAGCTACACTCGGGAATACCGCTAAGGGGGTTAATTGATGAATAAAAGTTTATAAGGATAAAGCACTATGTTGAGTTCTTTTTAATGCAGAATACGGCTGATAAAAAGACACTTATCAGGAGGGAGCTTACTTTGGAGTCTTCACTCAGCAAGCTGATCTTCATATGGTACCAAAATTGCAGTTAGACCGTAACATTGTATAATGTGAGGTGACACTGCGTGAGGGGAGCAGATATATGGTGGAGGATGTCCTCGCATGGGAATTGATGACAAATGAACATATTTTTTGTTATCCAAAGGAGGGTTCACTGAATGAACACTTTATTGAATGAACTTGATTTTTGATTGACTTTTATTTGATTTATACTTAAAATATTCTTAATTTTTATATTTTATTTTTTGTGTATTTTTTATATGTATATTTTTTATTATATATATATATATATATATATATATATATATATATCATATATCTATATTTTTATTCCAATAGTAATATTTTTTCTACTACAATTTTTTCTTCTAATAATTATTTATTCTTTCACTTTGTTCTTTGGTAATATAATGGTTTGTAGCATTATTTTATGCAGCGCAGCATTTTTTCACTTCACTTTAAGCTTTTCACAATGTTTAACTTTTGTACACCATTATTTCTATTTTATTGGATCACCTTAAACTGTGTTATTATTTTGAGTTTCAACCCCAGAGGATTCTCCAAGTCAAGATTTTATGGTGGTGTCAGCAGGGGCTGTGCTCTCAAATCAGTCTCAAAACAGACAAGGAACCCACAATACTGAGCGGCTCTTAAGGGGATGATGCTACATTTGTAAGTCATTTGTGTAATGGTATGTGTATGTCAGACTACAATGGCTATCTTCTATATTGTAAACGACAAAATCAGAATAGAGAAAAGCAGGACAGTCCCCCACTTCCAACATGAAATCACCGCACCCAGCTGCCCCATCTCACCCAATAAAAGAAAATGTGACCGAGATGGTCCACCCAAAAAGTGGTTACCTATAAAGGGACTATTGTGATATACCAGATATCTATAAAAAATGATTTATTGAGGTATCAAAATATTCTAAAACTGTACATAACAGACAATGTAAGGCACATCCATTTCCTTAACCCGGACAATGTTGTCTGCCCCAATTAAAATAGGAACAAATCCATCACCTGTGGCCACTAAACTGCGATATCACCAGAATGTGGTAAATCTAATACCTCGTGGGAGGAGAGATCTCTCAATAAGTGAACCAGCCATTTAGGATAGGTGGATACAGTAAAAATGTATGCAGTAAATAGCAATTTGCGAGAGAAAATAAGTCTAATGTGCAAAGTGTATACAGAAGTGTATGCAGCTGACAGTGTCTGTCCAAAGTCACTATGATCTATAATAGCATAAACCTGTCAGTCACAACTGAATTCAATGGAAACAAGAGTATAGGCTCATTATGCTAAGCAGCCTCTGTACATTGTTACATTGATGGATAATGTCCTGCAATAGTAGTAACTATATTGGGAACTGACAGCAGTTAAAAAGGTGAAGCTATGGATACTGTATATAGGCAGGTCAGTAGAGAAAGCAAGTTTAGTGATCAGCGTAGCATGATTTTCATTAAAAGTCCCATTCAGCCATGCTGGACATGCTCCACTGCCAATGCACATAGCCCTCTGTCTTTATAGGTCAAGTCAGTGTCCGTCAGATATGTGCGGCCGTATAGGGTGACTTGCCGCTGTACAGAGAAGTTGGTCAATATCCCTTTTTTGCATACATCGTATCCACACGCCAGGATCGGCTATCCATTACCCACGGGTATGTGCAGCCACACGTGATGTCACTGACATGATGTCAATGCGTTTTGCAGATGGACATATCTCTCCCACCTTCATCAGGACCAATAGGCTGCTTCTCTATACAACACTTTATAACTGTGGCTTCACCCACCTCTAGCTGTCCTTGTGTCTTACAGCAACATGAATATATTAATTCAATAGGGACATTTTTATGGAACATATCCTATAGACATTACCAATTTTTTTTTAATGATAGTTTACTAGAAGGAACATTTGTTTATTTATTGTTTGCAGTGGTTCCCCATGGCATTGCTCAATAATATCTTGCCTAGTCAAAAGTGTAGAATTATTTTGCCAATCCCTCCACTGGCTTCCAATTACCCAAGGCATAAAATAAAAAAAAAAACATTAACGTACAAAGCTGTTCATAACACTGCCCCAAACTACATCACCGACCTGATATCCATCTACCAACCAAAACGCACTCTCCGATCCTCACAAGACCTCCTTCTCTCCAGTTCCCTGGTCTCCTCCTCCCATGCCCGTCTCCAGGACTTCTCCAGGGCTTCCCCCATCCTCTGTAACTCAATACCCCAATCCATCAGACTGTCACCTTCCCTCCTCACCTTCGCACCCTGAAAACCCATCTCTTCAGAGAAGCCTACCCAGCCCTCACCTAATCTGCTGATCTCCTCCGCTCTTCCCACCACTCCATCCCCCACAGCTATTTCCTCCTGTACCACTCTCCCCTCCCTCCTAGATTTTAAGCTCCAAGGAGCAGGGCCCTCGAACCCCTCGTGTATTGTATTGTTACTGTACTGTCTCATATATGGTCTCCCACTATAATGTACAGCGCTGAGCAAACCATTGGCGCTATATAAATACTGTATAATAATAATTTTGGTGATGGACAAAGAAATACCCGAAGGTAAGACACCTCCATATGACTGATTTTAGCTAAATTAATTTTCCAAAAATATCTGGAGATTTAGCTCTACATTTAAGCCCTTTAGATGTAAAATGTCTAACTTATTTTTTCACATTTTTTCATGTTTTAATAATTCTCTTTCAAAACCTTCTCTTCTTTTTGAAAAATTGAAGGCATAAAACCCTTTTATTGTGGCCCCATCCTACTTTCCTTGTCCCAGACCAGCATGTTGGTGTATAATTGGGGATCATATAAGGGAAAAAGCATTTTGACATACAGTGCACCATATTTACAAAAAATGAAAATAAAAGATATAGATTTTCTCACCTGACACAGACAGATTAAGGTTTAGGATGTTGATTAGGAAAATGAAACACAACAGCATCATTCTGTAACATAGTAATACAAAAAGGGGATTGTCAATAGCCTGTACATCCTTGGATGCATTGTTGACTAACTCTAAACTCAATCTAAACTGACAAAAAGGGTGTGAACATATTTCAGCATTTTTATAAAACGTAATTAAAGTGTATGTCGATCTTAAATCTTCTTTCTCCTTTTGAACAGAGTCACTGCTACCCATGGCTGTGTTAAATAGATTTACTGCCAATTTTTGTCCGGCTAACAATGAAGACAGGAAGTGAGAGAAAATCTGCAACAGGAACACAGACAGAAGTAAAAATCTGACTGGGATGTGAGCCTTCACCTATTAAAATAAAGAAAGGTATTTTATTTCTATGTTACTTTTGGAAACCCTTACTTCCTGTCTGGAAAAACACTGTCAGGAAGACAAGAAGGGGTTTATTTACTGAACCTGGTTGACTCAGAATCTTGGGCACCTGTGCATGGTAGCCAATCAGCTTCTAACCTTAGCATGTTCAGTTAAGCTTCAGCAATAAAACCTGGAAGCTGATTGGTTTTTATGCAGAAGTGGACAAGATTCTGAGTCAACCAGGTTTAGTAAATAAACCCCAAAGTGTCATCACTCTAACTAGGCCCAAGACAGCAGTGAAACCTGATAGCAGTTCTAACCTAGTTCTAAAACCAGAAAAAACATTTTGGATTGACACACACTTTAGTGTGGATTCACAGATTTAAGATTTGCAGATTTAAGCTCAGGTTTCACAGCTAATTGACACAGTAGTTGTTCAGCAGTTTAGGTCAGGTTCAGGTCAGCTTTACATCAGGTTCAGGTCAGGATTAGATCAGGTTCAGGTCAGGATTTTCTTCTGTTCACAACTGAAGACATGTGCAGTTTAGAAACGGTTCCCATAGAAGTCAATAGCCTATAATCCGCCCCTGAACCTGTAGGCACTACTCAGAAATCGGACAAGCCTCTTTTTCAATCAGCACCGAATCTGCACTTCCAGTGCACCGGACATATGTGAACAGGCACCATAAGAAGCAATGTTATTTCACATGTCATGCGGATTGGATGCAGTTCAAACTGCATCCAATCAACATTAATGTGAACCGCCACTAAAAAGCGGAGCTCCACCCACTCCTTGTTAAGGTTTGGCACTTTTGGGGAGCAAAATTGACAGGTACCCTCTCCCACTACCTAGGTGATTGGAAGTTGTCCCCCACTCCCTCCCCGAAGAAGACTACGGGACCATTCAAAAAGCACAGTGCTACTTACGCATGCACAGTGGGCACCCGGCTGTGATGCTGCAAGCTGTCAGATCCCAATGCCCACACTGAAGATGCCAGTGCCGGGAACACAGGAAGGCTGGTGAAATGGGAGAACACTGCAGGATCGTGAGACAGGCGAGTGGCTGTTTTTAGAAAGTCAGCAGCTACAGTTTTTGTAGCTGTTGACGTTTATTTTGCTGTTGACTGGAACTCCACTTTAATGTGTTTTCAGTGTGTTTCTACATAATTCTGTTGGATGCAGTCGTACATACACTAACTACCTAAAAATAGCTGAAGGTATGTCTGGAAATACACATACATGCACTCGCACTAATGTAGGCCCATTGAACCCCTTAGGGAGAGGGGCCTTGACTGATGGACGCATGAATACACAATTGGCATTGATCTGATGCAGGGAGGCTAAATGGCTCCTTCATGGCTACAAGGACATAAAACAAAGCGGCAAAGCTTGGACTTTAGAAAAAGACTATGCTGAGGCATCCCTATAACCTGAAAAAGTTCAGCATTCAACAGAGTTGCCCACATGACTGTTCTGTGATCATTTGCCACAGATTTATTGTCAGTTTGACTTTGCAAGCAATTAAGATGTACAGAGGCAAAGAGTCATGCCTGTGCTGGATTTTTGCATTTTTTTTGCACACGTTTAAAATATAATTTTAGGCCTAAAGAATACATAATCCCCCACCCAAAAAAATATTATCCCTTGAATTTATAAAGACTGGCGCAGACAGAAATAAATGTGTCTCAGAGGCAGTGACAAATTCATGTACCTGTACAGAGACCAGGTACACTATATCGGTGCAATACTTTTCTATTTGTTTCATACCTCTTCTAAGTAAAACTGGTCTTCACTACTTATACTTTGGCACAGATGCAGATTTTTTTGTTGCATTTTTCTTCTGAGCAGGAGCGGACTGACAACTCATGGGGCCTCCGGACAGTAGGGGATCATGGGGCCTCCGGACAGTAGGGGATCATGGGGCCTCTGTGTCCTTGCCCACATTCAAAGCATATCCAAAAAAGCCTATAAAAAAGGTACCAGGGGCATTTCATGGGGCCCCCTACTGACCCCGGGCCCTCGGGCAGCGCCCGAGTGCTCGAATGGTCAGTCCGCCCCTGCTTCTGAGTAACTCTGGCGCATTTGAGCTTTCTATTGTTTAGGTGCATTGCTGGTTAAATGTTGCAGGCTCTTTGAAGAGGAACTAAAGCACTATTTATTATTTATTTATTTCAGGTGCTTATATAGTGCTGTCAATTTACGCAGAGCTTTATATATATATATTGTACATTCACATCAGTCCCTAACCCTCAAGGGGCATACAATCTAAGGTTCCTAACTCACATTCATACATACACATACTAGGGCCAATTTAAACAGGATCCAATTAACCTACCAGCATGTCTTTGGAGTGTGGGAGGAAACCGGAGTACCTGGAGGAAACCCACGCAGGCACAGGGAGAACAAGAAAACTCCAGGCAGGTGGTGCCGTGGCTGGGATTCAAGCCAACGGCCCCTAATACTGCCAGGCGGAAGTGCTAACCATTTAGCCACTGTGCTTTTGGGCCAGTTTGTTGCTGGGCAGATTAAAAATGCAAAACACATGAAAACGCACTACATGCACACACTCACTACATGCAGCATCTCCACTGAAGCCTGTTAAGTTTCTATTTCTATTGTAAGCTTTCTATTGTACACTCACTGGCCACTTTATTAGGTACAACTGTTCTATTGCAGGATAACACAAATTGCTAATCAGCCAATCACATGGCAGCAACACAATGCATTTAGGCATCTAGACGTGGTGATGATGAATAGCTGAAGTTCAAACCGAGCATCAAAATGGGGAAGAAAGGAGATTTACGTGACTTTGAACGTGGCATGGTTGTTGGGGCCAGATGGACTGGTCTGAGTATTTCAAAAACTGCTGATCTACTGGGATTTTATTGGTTCTATAGACTTCAATGGGAATGCTGCAGAAAAGCATGTATTGCATTTTTGCTGCGTTTTGCATTTAAAATCTGCCTAGCAACGAGAATTTTTTTTTTTTCAATTTAAAAATCCTGCAAAACACAGCAAAAGCGTAAGTGCAAAAATGCAAAACGCAATGCAGAAACCCATCAAATGCAACCTGCATAGGTGTGAACCAAGACTTACATGTTTACACATCTTTGAGGATCTATTCTGACCTCCATGTCTCTGTGCACCAAAAGAGAGTTGGTCTTAGGGCCAATTCACACTACAAAATGCACTCTGGATGCATTCCGGATTCATTTTTGCTTACAGTTCATACCACACGCAGTTCCGGTGCAGTTTGATGCAGTTTGCTATGTTCCAGTACGGTTCTGTGCAGAAAAAATGCAGCATGTACTACGTTTTCTTCTTCACCAGAAACTGACTTAAACTGACTGCACTAATGTGAACCAGGACCATTGAAATACATGGAAAACACTGTGCATGCATTTTTGATGTAGAAGAAAAGCGCACTGAACTGCATCTAGTGTGAACTAGCCCTTAGAGCCAGTTTACACTACAAAAATGCACTTCGGATGTATTCTGGATACATTTTTACTTACAGTTCACACCATGCACAGTTCAGGTGCAGTTTTGATGCAGTTTGCTATGTTCCAGTTTTGGAAACACCAAATTTCAATAACAATTTTTTAAATTACCCAGTTTTTGGTAAAATATAAAATATGAGGTTCGGTAAGTAAACAGATACCCAGCAGGTCAAACTTTAAATTTGTGTGCACCCGTGAAATGGTGACATACTTCAGTACCCTATATTTTCTATAGGCAATGCTTTAAAAGCCCCTAGAGGTCATCAGTTTAGTGTTGCGGAGACGTTCTGGTGCTAGAATTATTGCTCTCACTCCAGCGTGCATGGCAATATGTAACATGTGTAACACAATCACCGTTTTCATGCATATGTGCATTTAGGTTTGTACATACTTATATGTGGGGGTGGCCTCAACTTTTTTTTGCGGGGGGGGGGGGTTATGTGCTTGGATGTAACTTAAATGTTTTACAATTTAAACTATTTTTTTTAAATGTAACTTTTTTTTTCATCACATGGGGACAAAAAGTCCCCTATGTGATGATTTTTTTGGTGACAGATTCTCTTTATTGAGACATCTGGGGGCCTACAAGATCCTGCATGTCTCCTCTGGGCTTCACTGACTGTAATGCAATGCAGATCATAGGCATGCTGGCTGGGAAAATGGACTTGTAAGTAACGTCAATCATGTATTTTTGTCCACTCTCCTCTACCCACTGGCAACCACTATGTAGGTCCCAGGTCTGCAGATGGGCAAGCAGAGCCCGGGATACATGCCGTGGGATCCTAAGCCCTCATACACATTGGACGTTTTAATAACGCTGGTAACGTTAGCTGTGTAAAATCATGTTAAAAATGTGTTTTTCAGGTTTTTTTAGCGTTTTTTCATTAGCGTTTAGCGGCATTTTGCCGCAATTAGCAGCGTTTTCCAGTGCTTGTGTTTTTTAGCTTTTTTTGACCTACAAATGTTTTTGATCAAACATCCAAAACCACTGGTTTGCTGCATTTTACAGTGTTTTACCACGTTAGAGCATTTTTACAGCTAAAAAACTCATCTAGAAACCCATTAGTTGTTTTTCCGGCCAAAATATTGATTACAGTCTGTGTGTGTATGGACACATAGGATAACATGCTGGGGGGTTTACTAGCTGTAGGAAAAAAAACCGTCAAAAGCCAAAAACAGCCGCTGTAAGAACGTCAAGTGTGCATGAGGACTAATACTGTGAAAGGAATCGGAAGCACAGCCACCCAAATGCTTCCACCTGACAGGCAGGAGTCTGTTTGTGAGCTTTACACACAATGGGTTTGATTTACTATAACTGGAGAGTGCAAAATCTGGTGCAACACTGCATAGAAACCAATCAGTTTTCAAGTTTTATTGCCAAGGCTTAACTGAACAAGCTGAAATTAGAAGCTGATTGAATACCATGCACATCTGCACCAGATTTCGCACTCTCCAGTTTTAGTAAAACAACCCCAATGTGTGTAAAATCCTTCGCTGTCAGGTCCGTACGATGCATGGACCTGGCAGCAAAAGGGTTAACTTTTATTACCTATCCCAAATGTATTTAAAAAATTCAGTTATAATTTCCTAGCAATATAGCAACCCAAGGGCACACAACATACCCTGCTTGTGATGGCTCACTGCTTATTCTAGAAAGAGTTTTTAAAAAATTTTTGGTAGGATACGTTTTAAAGTTCAGGGACATAGACATTGCATATTTTCTCATTACATTGCTTATCAGGTGATTATCAGGAGGGCTGACTCTCCCATCAAGTTCAGCCTGGGTTCAAACTGATGCAGTGCGGAAATTTTCACTGGTTTCTCTGCGAATTCCACACCGCATCAGAATTGCACCCCGTTCATGCAAAACTATGCGGGTGCGTATGTTAACAACACCCCAAAATCGGTCCTTAAAACACTGCGATGTGCAGAATCGGATCGCATAGGTGTGAATACCCAAGTGATCTGATTCAAGTGCGAACCAAAAAAAGGGTCCTGCACTTTTTTGGTGCAGATGCAGTGGGATTTGAGCCATACAAAATGTATGGCTCAAGTCACACCGCACAGAATTTGCATGTGATTTGCACAGGAATGCGGTGTGGTTCCTGTGCAAATCACATGCGATATACCGCACCGCAGAAGTGTGAACCCAAGCTCAGAAGGAACATGGTAAAACAAACAGCAGAAGGTACTAATCTTGCCCTTTATATAGTTCACCTGAAAGGAATTCTTAGAGCATCTGGCCAACTTGGATAGTCCATGGAATCAAATATGTTTAAAATAATAACAAGAATAATGGGTACTTACTTTGTTTTTTGTATTTCAGAAGTCAAGAACCTTCATTTGCAACCCAGCAATAGGAGTAATCCAATGGAACTTAAACAAAACACTTGCATTCATAAAAGTCTGTACTTTCCCTTTATTCCAAGGTCTACATTTCAGCAGGAGAAAGCAATAAAATGAAACAAACAATAATAAATGAATACAAACAATAAAAATAATACACTTATCAGCTAAAAATACAGTACAGGTCCACATGTAGCATACCATGTAGAAAATGTAGGTTCAGTAAATAAAATGTTCCTTCTAAGTAGTTTAAGAAGTATGCTGGATATGTATTCGTTATAAACTGATGTGTAGGAAAAAAGAAAGTTTGTCTATCATAAAGTTACACATTTTCTTAGACTTTGTTCTTTGCTTATAAGGTGGTTACAAAGTTTATTGTCAATCAGTGATAGAATGCCTATTCACTTCTTTGGAAGTTGCCATTTTATTGTTTTATTATCAAAGATCATTGAATATACTGTAATTATTAGTTTTGTTTCTTCACAGATTAAAAGAAATAGACTCTTACCACACTACTAACATATTTTTGCTGTCAAAGAGAGTACTTTTTTTTCTAGTTAGGAGCCCTGCTCTAGGCTTCTAATGCCAAACTAAAACATAAATTAATGTTTCCTCAGCATGGGGTATTGTGCTGAGCAAAATGAATCTACAATCTCTGGAAGGCACATAGTTAAACCATTCTGTTATTTTTAAAGGTAGTCGACTAGGTTAGATTGACCAAAAAGCCTATTTTTACTTTCAGAAACCATGTTGGGATGGCGGGTGATTTTACTGTAAGGGTCACCAAGAAGTGTTGGGCTGAACACTCCCGTGAATGAATGTTTGACTACAAACTTAATGCAAGTTTATGGGACCTGAACTTGTAAATTCAAAAGTGCTCATTGTGAAGGTTTATTGTTCATAAAAGTGGTATGGGGACCAGGGGCAGACTGACCATTTGGAAACTCGGGATCGGTAGGGGGCCCCATGAGATGCCCCTGGTACCTTTTTCACAGGCTTTTTGAGTTTGGGCAAAGACACAGGGGCCTCATGATCCCCTATTGCCCGGGGGTCCCATGAGTTGTCAGTCCGCCCCTGATGGGGACTCAGGTACTACTCTGAGGGACATGAAACAGTGAAAATTTTTAAAAAGTAGGAGGAGGAAAAAGGGGAAGCCCACCTCCAAACAATGGGGGGAGGGGGGAGTACATGGGGTTCCCCCTAAAAGCCATACCAGGCCCCTTAAGCCTGTTAAGACTTTTAAGGGGAACCCCACCTCCACAAAATGGGGAAAAAAAGCATGGGAGTCCCTCTTAAATTCCCTTCAGATCTTTGATCAAAGCACATGCCTGCAGGCCAGGAAGGGGGGGGGGGGCGAATGAGCACCACCTTCCCTCCTAAACCATACCAGGCCACATGCCCTCAACATGGGAGGGGTGCTTTGGGGGGGCTCCCCCCCAATGCACTTTGTCCCTATGTTGATGGTGAGATGGGGCTCTTCCCCACAACCCTAGGCTGTGGATGTGGGGGTCAGCGGATGGTGACTTATCAGAATTGTAATGCCCCCTTTAATGAGGGGGTCCCAGATCCCTACCCATGCACCAAAAAAGTGTATAATGTGAATAAAAACACAAGTTTTTGACAAGTCCTTTATTAAAAAAGAAAGCCCAAAAAAAAGTTCTATCTTGCCAAAATTAAAAAAAAAAACTACACCCGCCGACTCATCTGCACCTGCCAGGCACTCGCTGCATGTGACAGGTCTGACTTTTGCCAGTCAGATGTAAACAATTGGGTGTAGCTAGCGGTGACATCATTGCTAGCTCTGCCCAATTCTGCTGTGATTGGCCAAAGCATTGCACTTGACCTGTGGTGAGGTGCATTGCTTTGGCCAATCACAATGCACTGTCAGAGCCCACCGAAACGCCCTTTCCATTTGTGTGTTTGCCGAACATATGAACAGCTGATGTTCGAGTTGAACGTAAGCCCATCACTAATGTGCATTTAACATATCTCAGCATGCTTTCTTATGGTATAGCCATTTAAAGGGCATGCAGACTCAGAGCAGTTACACAATTGATGTAATATGGCATTCCCCTTCAGTCCTTCCCTAGCTGCTGCCTAAAAGGTTATGTAGCAAAGTGCAATGCAGGTTTGTAGCATTTTTCTGAAACGCTCAGCAGAACACACTTTTTCTGTGCGGCAGATGTCAATGCAGACTAAATTGCAATGCAAGTGCTATACATGTTTGCCGTGCGTTATTGAAACACATGGCAAAATGCACAATTTCCCAAGCTTAACAAACAATTCTGAATCAAAAACTGTGTTTTATATTATTAGTATTTTTTTTTACTATTCAATGGCTTGATTCAATGGAAGGGAAATGTGAAATCACTGCTGACATTTGGAGGAGCTTTGGAGGTATCACAAAGCAACTGTTTTTAATGAATGAAAAATAATGATTAGGAGAAAGCATGGCGGATATTTGAATAATGCTTAGGTTTTAGAGTGCTAGCTATTTAATCTTCTTGAATGATAGTACAAAATAATTCATAGGTCAGTCTAGTGGAATTCTTCCATTTGGCACATGGGGGTGGATGTATTCCGAGCCACATATTTTGGTTTTATTAAAATGCATTTCTTTGGCAATCAACAGTAAAAATAAAGTCCTATTGAATACAGACTATCCTCCTGGACCTCCACCACTGGGAAAATAAACATTATACTGTATATAGTGTGAATAAACAGCTCAACAGTACATTCTAATCAGCAGTAACAATGGTATTGTAACATTGCATTCAGCATTTACAAATACTGAAATTTCAAACAGCTTTTTGATGGAAAGAAAAGTAGAAGAATAAAAAAAAAGAATAAAAAATAAAGAATAAAAAAAGAAGAATTGGTCTGGATCTGAACAGCTGTTTTATTTAAAAACTGCAATATCAGATCTTGCATAGACTATCTATCTGGTAGAGACTAACTTCACTCATCTCTTTCTCCTTCTCATCTCCATAACCCCACCTTGTGCAGAGAAAGAGAGCACAGGAAGTGGACAGATTACATGATTTCTTGCAAAATCGAAATATATTTTTTGCACTTATCGGGCAGATATAACAAAACACTTTCAATGGTACAGTCAACAAACCAAAAGTGAGAAAATAGAGTAGTTTATTTTTATGGTTTATATACATTTAAGTATACTATTCTTAAAAAACAACAAATAACACCAAGGCCATAAGCACACTAGGTTGGTGGACCTTTTGTCCCCATATAAAAATAAAAGAGGCAATCAATCCAAGCTTCAGGAACTGGATGTTAACTAGATGATGTCAGTAGACTTGCTACACACCCAAAAAGAGGTATTTAAAGTACACACAATGTGTGTAGTACATTCAGTTCTTCTGCCCTCTGCCTCATTTCAGGGCTTTCCTTTGCATATAAATCAAGTGCACAGTATATTTACCTTTAGTAAATCAACCCCCAAGAGTTACTTGCTCTTTTTTGCTTGGTTTGCTCATATATATGTTATGCTGGCTGTGTGATACCTGAGATTATGGAGAATTTTATATCAGTTTCATATTGAAGTCTCTGGCACTGTGTAAATCTTTGAAGGTAATATGTTTTAAATTGTGTAACCATCCTGTGCATGTGCAGGATAAGATTTACTCCCCATTCCTATTTTATTTATTATTTATTTCAGGTACTTATATAGAGCTGTCAATTTATGCAGCACTTTACACATATATATTGAACACTCACATCAGTCCCTATCCCTCAAGGGGTGTACAATCTAAGGTCCCTAACTCACATTCATACATACACATATTAGGGCCAATTTAGACAGGATCCAATTAACCTACCAGCATGTCTTTGGAGTGTGGGAGGAAACCCACGCAAGCACAGGGAGAACATGCAAACTCCATGCAGGCGCCATGGTCGGGAATCAAACCCATAACCACTAAGCCACTGTGCCGCCCATTTCTATACTGAAAATCTTCAAAAGTCATCTTAAATGTAACCCATTCATAAGGTTATCGTTCCAGTAATGTCAGTAGAAAAGAGAGAAGTTAGTTGATGGGAGGCTTGATGTTATTTTATAAAGCATCTATACCATATAGTGAGACTATGGGATAGTTACCATTAAATATACTGTAGATCCGTGGTGGTCATCTTTATTGATATAGAGGGCCTCAAGTGCAGCCCTTGACATGGACAAAGGGTTGCAAATAATATGTAATAATGTAATGCTACGGAGACTGCAGACCAACAAAAGGATATGGTTAGAGACTGCCAACATGCTTTAGGACTTGTCGGAGATTGTGATCATGTTATAATAGTTATTGGGACATGCTTCAGGAACTTGTCAAAGACTGAAGTCAAATGATATGGGACTGCTAGAGATTATGCTATTACAGGACATAGGAAACACAGATGGAGGGTTCTCAAGGGCCACAAAAAAAAGTGTCAAAGGAACACAGGTTGGGCACCAGGGCTGTAGATCATTATTCACCATACAAAGAACTGTGCTACATGTGATACATCAAGCTCTTACATAAATGTACAGCCTCATTAAAAAAAAGTTAGAGAGCAATTTCTATCTCAAGCTCCCAATGCGCTGCTGTCACTTCATGTGCTAGAGAATAAATCAAGCCAGCTGACATCTTGAGCTCATCTAAATAAATCAAGTCAAATATTTATTGACAATGAGATTTTAGTGAATTGTATAAGATCTGATCAATGTATGGTTAAAAGCAAGGTCTAGTCATTTGTCCTTCCACCCCATTGGATGCATTGTGTTTTTGTTACTTTAGCCTTTTTACCTTTACTTTATAGGTACGAAATACTGCTGAATACATTGTTTTTTCCACAATTTATCATTCTGAGTGATTCTACCATATTTTTGTACTGTAAGAATAACTATGATAGATTATATACAGATACAGATAAATAATACAGATTCAGCAATTTTACACAAAAACATATCCCTAATCAATTTTGTCTTGGCTGGTTTGACAAACCAGGAAGAACTAAATTAATTTCTGTTCTTACTGTTCTTTTTGCTGTACATAATAAATTTATCCGTGAACATCTCTGTTATGAGCTTCATCATTTTAGATAACAGTCTGCATACTCCAATGTATTTCTTCTTAGGAAACTTATCCTTTCTTGATATCTTTTATTCCTCAGTAGTTCCCAGGATGCTGGTTAATTTTCTATCTTATAAGAGGACTATATCATTTAGTGGGTGCATGTGGCAAATCCATTTCTTGGGCAGTACAGAAGTAATACTTTTCTCCGTTATGTCGTATGACAGATACGTGACTATTGGACATCCTTTGAGATACTCAACAATCATGAGTCCAAAGGTGTGTGTAATTTTAGCACTCAGTTCCTGGACTATTGGATTTTTTCATTCCTTGTTGCATACCATGATGACTGTAAAAGTTAAATTTTGTGAAAATAATCTAGTGGAACAATTTTTTTGTGACGTTAAACCAGTGCTAAAACTAGCTTGTGTAGACACATCTTTAAATCTAAAGCTTCTTACAAGGGTCACTGGAACACTGGTTACAATCACTTTTCTGCAAACTTTTCTCTCATATCTCTTCATTGGCAAAGTTCTTATAAAAATATGTACATCACATGGAAGAAAACGAGCGCTCTCAACTTGTAGCGCTCACCTCCCTGTAGTTTTTCTTCAATATGGTACAGCCATTTTTACTTACATAAGGCCTTATACAAACAAATCTTTAGATCAGGACAGGGCAGCTTCAGTTCTGTTCACTGTCATAACTCCAGCTTTAAATCCTATAATATACACCGTGAGAAACAAAGATATGAAGACAACAATGAAGAAAATGCTGAAAATATCGGCAATTAAATGTAAAAACAAATTAAACACCAATAGAAGGAGCTGGAGGTTCCGAGTGCGTAGCCTGCTTGTCCCACGTCTGTGTCTTATGATCCAATGGATTCCCCAACTCTTCCTGTGACGTCACTTCTGCCGGAGCGCTCCAGGCTGATTGCACAGTCCCTTCCTGTAGAGCGCTGCTGGATTGGTCATACAACACCATCACACTGCAGGATTGACTCTTACTGTGCCTTCGTTCTACTCCATCAGCCCAGCACACATCCTTCATGCCACCAGTGGTGCTTGCAGGACATTGAGGAACGATCACCCTATATACACAGATGAGCTTGTTTTCTTATTACTCTTGTGAGTGTTTTTAATCCTTTGCCATTAAATACAGTTTTATCTGCTGCACTTAGATGAGCGCCTCCTGTTTCCTTTCTTTTGTAATAGCAAGAGGTGCTGGGGTGTGCTGGAAGATTTACTGTTGCTGGGGGATCTATTGTCACTGTATATTTTGTGGCGGTCTATTGTTGCTGGGAAAGTCCATTGTTGTTGGGGGATCTATTGTTGATGAGGGTTAAATTGTTGCTGGAAGTAATCTACTGTTGAGGGAGGGGTCAATTGTACATTGTAGCTGGCTGCTGGCGGGTCTATTAATGCTGTCTGCTGGGAGATCTGTTGTTGATGCTGGGGGTCTATTGTTGCTGGGGTGGCATTTTGTTTTGGGGGTTTATTGTTGCTGGAGAAATCTATTGCTGCTGGCTGTGGGGGATCTATTTTTTGGCTTTTTTTGTTATTAAATTCCAAACAAATTACATAGCACCACAAAATGGTACTTGGCTTAGTATGCTCTAAAAGGAGCGGTACTGGGAGGTCAGTAGGGGGTGGAACCAAATTACGGTGCTCAGAGGTGGGTAGGGGGCAGAGACAAGAAGTGACTCAGAAGGGGGAGGGTTCCTGCGCCTATTTTTTGAAGAAAAAAAAAAAGCCCTGGTGTCAGCTATAGTTTTTTTCTCGTGTAAATGATTAAATGTAGTGTTAACTGACCTGTGACAATCACTTTAATTACAACACTGCGATTGCTTAGGTGTTTATAATAAAGGCTGACTCTCTCATACAGAAATCCATTTCAGAAAGAATATGGTAAATCAAGCTGCAATATCTTCAGAAAAAAGGCACAAATGTGCAAAAACATTTGAAAATCTTTGCGGTGAGGCTAATATATTGACTAGATTGAAAATCATGAAAATGCACCTCAATTATCCAATCACGTGAAAAGCAAATTCCTATTCTTTTTGCATATCTAATTATGTGCACATGACATAAGTAAACAAAAATTTGCTTTTCACATAATTGGATATTTTTAGTGAATATGAACCCAAATTTATTGAGTGAAATTGAGTGAAGGATTTCAAAATAAAGTTCATCTGGAAGTGATTTTATATATATTATATATATATATATGGGTTTTTTTTTCAAATAATAACAATATTAATAAGCCGCCTTCTCTGTAAGTTCATAATATATTTGAAAAAATTGTATATCAGGAGTCAATAACATATTTACTGTATCTGCAATCCAACAGGACTTAAAATAAAATAAAATAAATACTTGCATTCGTACAAAAGGCCATAAGTCTCTTCAATTCTAAAGTTCAAATTTCAGCTTGGGAACAGAGAAAAAAATGAAATAAAAACAGTAACAAGAAAAAAATGTATGAGAATGCTAAACTATTTATAGTAACCAAAATACTGTACAGCTCCATATATAGATACAATAAAAGTGTACCATATGAAGTTTAAGAAGCATGCTGTACTTGTTATAAACAGAAATTTAAGAAAAGGTGTTTGTCTATCAAAAACAGAAAAGCAATAACATTTCTTAGACTTTGTTCTATTTTTATGATGTGGTTAGATTTATTATTAACCTGAGGTACAGCGCATTTTCACTTTCTATATTTAGCAAATACCTATTTTGGCTGGACTAGCCTCATGGTGAGCCCATCAAAAAATGGATCACTTTGGTTGACCCTTCAACGCTATCATCTTTATAAATTCCAGATTCCATAAAATGTTCTTACAGTAAATGTATAGGTATGCTGGTTTGTTAAATTTAAATACCTTTTAAAATGATTACAGATAGGATTGTTTAGCTGCTGTTCTACCACAGTTTATAGATGAACTTTCACAACACAATGACCCATGTTGAGGAAATTTTCATTTATGTTTTATGGTTCCTAATTCCAAGACTGTATTGTTTCTGACAGTAGTGATCAGCTTTCATTTTTACAAGAAAGAGTTGATTTTAATTGATCAGTGAAAAAATAGACATTGTTTGCCTATGGATGTCGGCAGGCAAGCTTAATTAGTTATGTGCTAAGATGAGCAAATAGTCAAGAAACTGCTTTGTAGATTCATCACAGGCATCTGTACAATAAATGAATTAAAGTTGGGTAATGGATGATACTGATCCCCTACACAATGATGCCTTCATCTCTAAAAAAAAGCTTCTACTGCCTTTTCTTTTCATTTCACCAAGGTGGTGCCGTCATATAGAAAGGTTAGGCACAAACCTCCACTGTACTCTATAATCCCCAGAAAGGCCCTATTCTGTTTTCTTAACATGGGCTGGAGCCAACTTTTAATTATTTGAATTTTGTCCATTAGAAGTTTTATGACCCCCTGTACACACATTCTGCTGTAGCCCACATACCTAGCTACTTCCAGGCCTAAAGTGCATTTATTTGGATATGCTGCTAACAAATGGAATGTGGAACCACGTGGACCTTCTGCAGGTGGTAATTCCAGTCAAGACTAAAATGAAAACATTATCTAGATATGCCAAAGCATACTCTTTGTGGGGTTTTCCATATCTAGGCTCATATACCTGGTAGCTGAATCATGGATTTTCTTGCTGATCTCAAAAGAGCCCGGCCACTTTGCCAGAAATGTACTCTCCTTGAAATAGACACTAAAACTAAGACTCTGCCTCCCAGGTTAAAAGTTTCTGATTTTAGAAGACCAGTTAAAAAATCTGGCCGGCACCTCTTGGGCTTGCTGCATATATTCCCGTACTATGGACATGACAGCTGTTATCCTATTCTATATATGAGCAATGTGTTAGATCGCACTTTTGCAACATGTGACCTCTTGCTCGCATTTTTGACGGGCTTTATCCATGATTCCCCAGGAGCATTTACCATACAAACATTCAAACAGGGAAAACACTGTGGAAGCACTTCTCCTGTGGAAAATATTAAATATGGTAACAGGAACTCCCAGTTCTTTATCAACTACTTTTTATCATACTTTCAGGGTTCTATTGAGCTGTTCTACCAGCATATCAGTTTGTGGGTGGTACACGGAGGTGCTAGGTGAGTAATTTTCAACAATCAACACAGCTCTTTGGTTATCTTTGACAACAGGGGGTTTCCTGGTCCATCAAAATTTTGTTAGGAATACACAGGGAACAGATCTTTCACTTTTCTGCTGTTGCCCCCTGGTGGACTTGTATGTAAAATGTATAACATATCTTTTTTAATGTTTGTGGAGGAACATTATCTGAGCCAAATATTTCCCTTATCTTACTATCAATTCATCCAACAATTGAAATCACTTGCCCTCTATCCTATAGCAGAAGTACTGCAACAGGGCGGCACAGCTGCGCAAAATCACATATATATAGGTGATCTGCGTTTCTATGTAGGGGGCGTGCACACCGCCCTACCCTCACCACTATTGGCTTCTGGGGATGTCAATCACCGGGTCCTGGCCAGGACTCGGTGATAGTTAGCAGGGCTGAGAGGGCAGAGATCTTTGTGTAAACACAGGTCTTTCCCTGTTAGCATGGACATGCTGCTTTGTATCTCTAAGCACAGCAGATAGATACAAAGCAGCATGTCTCCCAAGTAAGACAGCACACAATGTAAAACATGCACAGCACATAGTTAACCCTTTGATTGCCCCAGATGTTAACTCCTTCCTGCCCAGTGCCATTAGCAGTGATCACTGTATCAGTGTCACTGGGGATGTCAGTGGCAGTTAGTCAGTTCCCATCCAGTGTCAGAGTGCCTGCCACAGTCCCGCTATACATCGCTGATTGCCGCAATTACTAGTATAAAACAAAAAAAAAAATTCCAGTCTCATTTTTTAGACTGGCCTAAATTTATGGCAGAATTAGATTTTTACAATTTTTTTTCATTGGATATGTTTTATAGCAAAAAATGATTTTTTTCAAAATTGTTGGTCATTTTTTGTTTATAGCGCAAAAAAATAAAAACTGCAAAGGCAATCAAATACCACCAAAAGAAAGCTCTATTTGTGGGAAAGGAATCAAAACGCATATGTGGAGGAGGGGCTTAGGGTTCATATACCCTCTGGAGGTACCATTCTTCAATATTTATGTGAGACAACAGCACTTAGAGTTGGGACTGTAAATGTTCCTCCAGAGGTATATAACAAGAACAGATATGTGGGAACAGAAAAGACATACATTTAATATATATACAGCATTGCATGACTGTGCAATTGTCAAAGTAACGCAGTGCTGTATTGCAAAAATTGGCCTGGTCAGGAAGGGGGGTAAATCCTCTGGAGGGCAAGTGGTTAAATATACCATAGAGCTTCATTACCTACAGTATATCCTTCTGGACCTCTACCACTGGGAAAATAACCATTATATATATATTGTGGATAAACAGCTAACAGCACATTCTAATCCGGAGTCAGAATGATACTGTAACCTCATATTCTGCATTTAAAAGTAAGGGAAATTCAAACAGCCTTTTTTTAATGGAAAGAAAATATTTATGTTGATACAAATGGGATAGTACAATAATTTGACATAAAAAAAAAACTAATCAGCCTTTCTGTTGTGTTGCAAAGCATTAAAGCGGTATTAAACCCAAAAACAAACATTAGTCCTCATGCACACTGGATGTTTTTACAGCGGCTGTTTTTGGCTTTTGACGTTTCTTCTACAGCTAGTAAACCCCCCAGCATGTTATCCTATGTGTCCATGCACACAGAGACTGTAATCAACGTTTTTTGACAGGGACGTATTTTGGCTGGAAAAAAAAACAGGACTAGTGGGTTTCTAGTGGAGTTTTTTAGCTGTAAAAACGCTAGTCTTTGGGAATAGCTGCAGATTTGTGACACTGGGCTCCATTCACAAAAGCAACTCCCATGAGATATGTAGGTGTCTGAAAACATTTTCTCTAAATATCGTATATGATCCTAAGCCCTTATGCACACTTGACATTTTTACAATGGCTGTTTTTACAATGGCAATAAACTCCCCAGCATGTTACCCTATGTCAGTGTTTCTCAACTCCAGTCCTCATGGACCCCCAACAGGTCATGTTTTCAGGATTTCCCTCAGATGAAACAGCTGTGGTAATTACTAAGGCAGTGAAACTGATCAAATCACCTGTGCAAAATAATGGAAATCCTGAAAACATGACCTGTTGGGGGTCCATGAGGACTGGAGTTGAGAAACACTGCCCTATGTGTCCATGCACACATAGGCTGTAATCAACATTTTTTGGCAGGAAAAGAACCCCAAAACTAGTGGGTTTCTAGAGGAGTTTTTTAGCTGTAAAAATGCTGAAAAACATGGCAAAACGTGGTAAAGCCGCAAAGCGGCTTTTTCCTGACTTATTTTGACCAATTTTTTGATGTGGAAAAACGTTGCAAATCGCTAATGCAAAAACACTAAAAAAAATCTGAAAAACTCATGTTTTTAAAATGACTTCACATAGCTAACGTTACCAGCATTATTAAAACGCCTCGTGTGCATGAGGGCTAAAACTGTCAATTCACTATACCTCATAAAAATACTTTAAAGTCGATTCACAGAAGGAAATAATAAATAAATGCATGCAGTAATTAATTAGTAATTCACATATGCGGCATTTAAGAAATGTAAAAATATAATGGCCAATTTTGAGTAGTTTCTGCCTTTTTAGATCAGATCTCCCAACAGTAATGCATAGAAACCAAAATATGGAAATCATGGATTATTTATTGTTAGGCTGCATTCACACTTGAGCATTTTGTAGCTTGAAGCATCATGGAAATCCTTATGGCCGTGCCGTTTTCAAATTTTACAGATAGCACTGGGACTTTTCCCCATGCTATCTGTTAGAGGGAAAGGGGCAGCAGGCAGCAGCTGCAACTATGGAAGCATAAAAACAATAGTTTCACATATAAATATGCATAATATAGTGACACTGTGCAAATGTATGTGCCACTAAGTGTGTGGCTAATATCGTGAAGGAGGTGTCAAACTCAATCAGCTTAAAGGTAAGTCCAAGGTGACTCCGGAGTAAGATCTCAGATGATCTTCAGACGTCCAATAACTGGAACCGTGGAAGAGGTGAGAAAATAGGGTATATATTGCGCACTCACCAGATACGCAATCTTTATGCAGATTTGTGTTGTATATCAAAAAACATCAGATGTCCTCAAATAGGTCTGGTCAGATCTGGTCATGTATCATTCACTGCCTCATGGTTCACACTCAGGGATGACTGCTCTGCAAGTATAGCCAGCTCCCACCAGAGCTCAAAAGAACAGAGGAGGCCAATAGTGCAGTATGTCAAGGATGTTTATTCCAAGAGTCAGGCAAGTGAGCATAATAGAAGTAATAAGACAATACTGACCAAGTCAAGATGGCCGCTGGGACCCCTCATGGTGCCGGCGGCTTGGCTTCAACCTGCTGTAGCTCTACACTGCTAAGACTGATAAGATACACTGATACACAAGATACACTGATAAGAGGCTCAGCTATGAGGAAAGATTAGAGGAACTAAATGTATTCTCTCTTTAGAAGAGATTAAGGGGGATGTGATCAACATGTATAAATACATAAGTGGTCCATATTGTGAACTCCGTGTAGTTATTTACTTTAAGATCAGCACAGAAGACAAAGGGGTCACTCTTTATATCTGGAGGAAAAAGATTTAACCTCCAAATACGGAAAGACTTCTTTACAGTAAGAGCTGTGAAAATGTGGAATAGATTCCTTCAAAAGCTGGTTGAAGCTAGCTCAGTGGATTGTTTTTAAAAAAAAGCCTGAATTCTTTCCTAGCATTCCTAACCTTTAGAGGTAAGGTTGATCCAGGGAATATCTGATTGCCTATTGGGGGACCAGGAAGGATTTTTTCCCCCACAAGACAAATTGGATCCTGCTTTGCTGATTTGTTTTTTTTTTACCTAACTCTGGATCAACTGTGGGTACATGATTGTGTATACGGGGGTTTTGTATTTTTGTGTGTGATTTTTTTCTTTCTGTTGGTTGAACTGGATGGACTTGAGTCTTTTTTCAACCAGATAAACTATGTTACTATGTATCCTTATCTTATTTTAACAGAGGTCATTCTGACTGACTACTTCAGATTTTTGTGCAAAACATTTATCACTCTTTACTAAATACACAAATTGTTAGGTTACAATGAGGAAGGAGGAGATTGTATCATACAAAAAGGGAGAGGCACAGAAAAATGAGTGCAGTAAAGACAGTTATCACATGGCGGCAGAAAGCCATAAACAATTATCTTAATCAAAGGTGTAGGAAGCATTCACAAATGCAATTCTCATATAACTGCTGGAGGCTGCATACTCAGCTCTCACTGGAGCGCTGGGCTCTAGAGGGGGAGGGAGTAGTTGGCTCATGCTCTCAGCGGCTTGTTGAGAGGCTGAACTAGGTGCTACTCAACACTCTAGGACAGGGGCGGACTGACAACTCATGGGGCCCCCGGCCAAAAGGGGATCATGGGTCCCCTGTGTCCTTGTCCAAACTCAAAAAAGCCTATGAAAAAGGTACCAGGGGCATCTCATGGGGCCCCCTACTGACCCCGGGCCCTCGGGCAGTGCCCGAATTTCCAAATGGTCAGTCCGCCCCTGCTCTAGGATGGATTCTGACCATTTGGCTGCGATCCTTCCAAAGCCAAGACTGGCCCTGTGACATCAGCTGACAGTGGGCTTCAGCCCGCTGTCAGTTAAAAATGGCTCACAGGAGTGTAGAATGAACTAGATTGCACACAGCCCTGAACCTCCTCTTCTCAAGTTCCCCCACCGGGGCTACTGGCTCCTCCCCGCTTTTGGGAGCCGCCAGATCAAGCTGCTTGTATAAGAGACCCTCAGGATATGTTGGAATAAGAAGGCTGACACAGGCATCTACTTATGTGCATGCTCATAATTCTGAACAAAAGCTCAATACAAAACAGGTATTGGCACTCCTGTGCAAACATATTAGTGCACATATATGGGTTCTTGAGCCAAACAGCCTATTTAAGCTGGACTCTAACATGGATGAATTTCTGAGTGGTTCAGCTATTTCCTGCTTTACCTGAGCCTTGACTTACTTACCTGTGCACGACTCGACTTGCCCCTGACCTGTCCTTGGATCTCTGCCTGCCTGCTCTGACCTTGGCTTGTATTCTGACTCTGCTCCTGCCTTGCGCTTCTGTACCTCGCTGCCTGGCTGTGTACTGATCCTGGCTTGTGTCCTGACTCTTTCTCTGCCTGATGTTCCTGTACCTCGCTGCCCGGCTGTTGATGGCCTTTTGGCTTGTGACCTGGTTATACTCCTGTCTGCAACTCATGCTCAAGTTCCTGGTTTCTGCCTGGTGATCTACGGTCATCTGCTCCCCACAAACCCCTGCTGGCACTACCTGCTACAATGACCCTTGTGCCACTCTGTGTCCTCACATTTCCTGTCATCACTACCAGGAGTGCTGAACAAGAGGTGCAAGAGAAGCCCCCACTCGATTTCCATCAGGTATGTGACAGCATATTTGCTCCTGAGTCGCCTCTGTGTGCCTATGAGACGCATAGAGCATGGCTCGGCCCTGCCCCCCCCCCTCCTCACTGACTGTGGCCAATGGCTGCCGCTGCTGTGTCTCAGCCAATGAGGAGGGAGAGATGCTGCTCTCACACACATCACTGGGTCAAGGTCAGGCTCAGGCAAGTATTAGGGGTCTAAGGGGGAAGCTGCACACTCAAGCATGGAGAATGCCCGAAGGTAAAAAAAACTTTCAGGTTTTAGGACCACTTTAAAGTTTCATAAGTAAGCCTTGTTGAATTCAAGTACATAAACATGTTTTCTATGTGTGATGTCTATCATTCTTTCCCACAAGCCACCAATATGGAGACAGGAGCCCCCTCAGACCTCCTATGTCTAGTGAAAAGGCATTGCTTGGTTTGAAAGATTTTACCAATATCATTGATGACAAATAATGATGAGACTTACAGGGTAAGGTATGTAAACTGTAAAACGTATACTGTAAATATAGAAGAGGCCTTTTAGTCCCCAACTTTTCAAGTCAAACTTCAAATTAATGTATATCTATCCCCTAACTAGATGGCAGCTTAGTTTTTCATAAACATTTGCAGCTACAGATAAAAAAAACCTTTTCCAGCATGTCCTTTCAATAAAAGCTGATAAAATAATAAACTTCTGTATAGTGGAGAAGTCCATACATTGATCAAATCTCATCCAGTCCCTGAACTGGCCGAATTTAGATGAGTGTATGGCAAGCTTAAATATCAGCATGGGCGTTACTATCCCCATCAACAATTGGGAAACAGTTTTCACCCTATAACAGTAGGTGCCTGAACAAGGACCAGCATGGCAGGATTTCGAGGTTGATTTGAAAGGATGGAACATAACTTTTCAAGTGAAATTACCATTTTGAAGGTTTTATAAGATTTTTGTGATTGACCACTTTAATGTCTATAAATCCTTTGGTATCAATTTCAGTTTTTGTCATTCCCCCCATGACTAACTGTAGCCTTATTTCAGTTTTTTATAGGTACTAACTACTGCCTAATCTATAATTAACAATAGGCATATCAAAATCTCTTTTCCATAATTTGTTGTTCTTGAATGATTCTATTGTATTTTTGTAAGGATAATCATGATTATTATTGATTCAGTGATTTCACACAAAAATATATCTGTGACCAACTTTGTATTGCTTGGTTTGACAGACGAAAAGGAATATAATGAAGTGCTGTTTTTATTGTTCTTCCTGCTATACATAATAACTTTCTCAGTGAATGTCTCTGTTATGATCATCATAATTTTAGATACCAATCTGCATACTCCCATGTATTTCTTCTTGGGAAATTTATCCTTTCTGGACATCTTTTATTCCTCAGTAGTTGTACCCAGGATGCTGGTTGACTTTTTATCCTTTAAAAGAACCATATCATTTAGTGGGTGCATGTTGCAAATAAATTTCTTCCATTTTTTGGGTGGTACAGAAGCAGTACTTTTCTCAGTAATGTCTTATGATAGATACGTGGCTATTGGGCATCCTTTGAGATACTCAATGATAATGAGTCCAAAGGTTTGTGTGCTTTTAGCACTCAGCTCCTGGGTTATTGGCTTTTTCCATGGCTTATTTCATGCGCTGATGACTGCAAAAGTTCAATTTTGTGAAAATATTCTTGTTGAGCACTTCTTCTGTGACATTAAACCGGTGCTTAAACTGGCTTGTGAAGATATTTCTCTAAATCTGAAACTTATTGCAAGGGTCACAGGAACATTGGCCACAACCACTTTTCTGCTAACTTTTCTTTCCTATCTCTTCATTGGCAAAGTCCTTCTTAATATGCGGACATCACATGGAAGAAAAAAAGCACTCTCAACTTGCAGTAGTCACCTCCTTGTAGTTTTCTTTCAGTATGGTACAGCCATTTTTACTTATATAAGGCCATATACAGACACATCTTTAGATCAGGATAGGGCAGTTGCTGTTCTGTTTACTGCCATTACCCCCACTTTAAATCCTATTATATATTCTGTGAGAAACAAAGACATGCACATAGCAATTGCAAAAATGCTCAACATATCTCCAATAAATAAAACATAAAAGTGTGGTGCACTTTTATTTTTTATTATTTTATATATTGTTACCTGCAATATTAAGGTGGCTGCGTATGGTCTACTGATTGTCTTATGTTAGGGAGTCACATACTGTATATATTATAGCGCAGAATGTTTAAATTATATTTTTTTTATATCTCCAATAAAATGTAAAAGAAAAACACAGCACATGCAGCTTCTGTGTAGATATTAAAGTAGTCACTGTGTAAAAAATGTTATTGCTTTCACGTATTTTGCTTTTCCTTAGTTATTAAAATCGTTCAACTATTTAATGATGTAGTAGAATAAAACCTATTAAAAAAAATTAGAAACTGCAGCACTACATGAACATTGTTTTCACACCACAATGTTTAAAAGTGCAAAAACAAAAATGAAAAAAGGTCCATAAAGTGTAAAAAGATTATTTAATGTGGTGTTAGGACACTATAGTTTACTTGTTCCTATTACAATCAAAGGGAGCTGAGGAGGATCAGAGCTACATTGCCTAATTAAACACTACATTCTTTCTATAAGTTAAGGGATCCAACTAAAAGAAAAAAGAAGAGCTTTTTCTATAGATGGTTTCAACACTTTTGGTTCAATGAAGTATGTTTTATAATAGAAGAAACACAAGGACTTCTAAAGACTTTTTGGCAATTCAAGCCAATTCAAGGATTGAATAATTTTGTTAACTGTATCTAGTTCCCAGTTAGTGCATTTGTTTTCATATTTTGCACACGTTAAAATCTGCGTTTTTGGATATAAGATATTTTCTGAAAGCAGAGGCCTTTGTACATGACACCATGACTGAGTCCTTGATGGGAGATATATTTCACCACTATTTGGGTTGTTGTCCCTTTACGGGGGATGACGGGAACACATTTTAGTACTCAGAAGTCCTCACCCATGCAGGGTATTCCAGAGAAGGGCAAACAACCCTTCAGTGCTCTCTGGATTGGTAATTCTTCGGTTTGGACCCAGATTCCAAGGCTCGGAGAGACTTTGAGTGAGAAATTGAAGGAATCAGCACCTGTCTGTGAGGAGAAGTGGTTCACAGCTGCGAGAAAGTGCGGACTATCTAGGGACTGAGACACTGTTTGCTGGACTCCTGCAGCCTATGTTGCACCCAGAAGCAGCTGGGATCCCTAAACTCTGGTGTGGGACTGGTATATTTGAGGTTAGCCAATGTGTTAGTTTCATTATACCAGAATTATGGACTGTTTTGCATTTGTGTTGCTGAAGAAAGCTGCTTTGTTTGTTTGCTTGCTTGTTTTCGAGTAGTCAATAAAGACTATATATTTTTACAAATGGCTGGCTGGTGCTCCTGGGCTCCTCAAATTACATCTTGCATGAAAAACAGATAGCTTTGCACAACTGTTTATTAAATGCATATTTTCAGGAAAAAATACTCTATGAATGTTAGTGCAAACAAACACATTATCATATTCATTTTTGGTGAAATATGAAAGAAGGGTTTGCATAGAGTAAATAGATAGCAGACATGTCAAGGTTTAAAATGGTGTGCTCCTGTGAAAACATTAAAAACCTAAGGTACCCAAAATTCTCTGTACCCAAAACTTTAAAAGTCTTTACATCAGTTATGAGCTAAAATGTAAATGATGACCTTGACAGCAATGTCAACAGACAGAATCAAAGAAAAAAGCATTGCATGCTTTGGTATTTAAATGCTTATATCAAGGCACATTGTCATATGCACTGTGGAAAAAAGTCTTATTAAATGTAAAAAGACAAAATTGAAGATTCTTTGAAGATGACAGATGGCCATTCCACACTGTAAATAGCACTGGGGGCTACTTTTTTCTGGGCCATACTACAGGTACAAACAAATAATACACACTTTAGTGGTAAGCCCCAAGCACATCAGGAGTAGAAGCGTTTAGTTTGAATTTTTGGTGGAAGGTCATGGTACTGGCAAGAAATATACACACATGCCAAAATTGGGTTCAGGCTAGAAGTTTTGTTTTACCTTCATCATTAGGGAATTACCACTTAAAGATGCAATGTACTGGTGGCATCAGCAGGCAGAGCGATGTACCGTTATGTCGCTCTGGCTGTATGAACATGACCGCAGTGTGCAGTGGACACAGTGGAATGCGGATCCCATTAAATGGGAATCAGTAGTCATGTCACATGATCACAATGTCAGCAAAGCTGTTATGAATCAATTTGATTCATAACAGCGTTGCTTCCCTTCCTAATGAGTTGGTTTGGCTCACATCTCTCACATGGTATATGGGCCAATTACAGCACTCTGTACCATGTGATCATCTGTAGCCAATCACAGATCACTAGTATTTTGAACTGTCATGAACCTAACCCATTCATATCACATATTCATATGATAAATCCTGTTTAATAATAATAATAATAATAATAATAATAATATCACTTCAAAGCAAGCATTGCATTGCAGGGCCAATTATTTGTATTGCTCCTGCAAAGCAAAGTAAAAAAAAAAAAGAAAACCTGATCACTCCCCCTCAGAGTATTATGGTAGCACTGAACTACTCTTATGAAAGTTTTTTTTTTTTAATAATTAAAAATCATTTTAAAAAATGTTAAATAAAATAGTGCTAAAATTGCTTAATTTTTTTAAGTGTTTTTTTTTAACTACCATATTTTCCAGCGTATAAGACAACTTTTTACCCCTTGAAAATCTTCTCGAAAGTCGGGGGTCATCTTATACACCGGTATACGGCATACTGACACTTTTTAGGGGGGTGGCGCGGTGCCGCCGCCGCCCCCCCTTCCAACGGAAGGGACACTAAGTACAGGGGTGGGCAGGGGCTGTTTCTTACCTGGCTCCGGTCCCACAACGATCTGGTCCAGAAAGCGCGGCTGCTGCTTCAGTTCGGCAACTGGATGTTCGTGTGGTCACTCGGCTCTGCCTCCTCACCGGTGATTGGCCACCAGAACTGTAGCTCAGGAAAGGCACACAGGTGGCCAATCACCAGCGAGGGGGCGGAGCCGAGCGGCCCAGCGAAAATCGAAAGCAGGAGCAGCAGGTAAGTGTTCAGTGTAGAGGTGCTGCTGCAACCACATATGCTGGCTGCAGCAGCACCATACTAGAACAGGGTCAGCAAGTGTAATTGGTGTCAGTGGGAGGAATAGTGCCCCATCATTGGTGTCACTGATACCAATGATGGAGCACTATTCCTCCCACTGACACCAATGATGGGGAACTATTCCTCCCACTGACACCAACGATGGGGCACTATTCCTCCCCCCCACTGACACCAATGATGGGACACTATTCCACCCCCCACTGACACCAATGATGGGGCACTATTCCACCCCCCCCACTGACACCAATGATGGGGCACTATTCCACCCCCCCACTGACACCAATGATGGGGCACTATTCCACCCCCCACTGACACCAATGATGGGACACCATTCCTCCCACTGACACCAATGTTGGGACACCATTCCTCCCACTGACACCAATGATGGGGCACTATTCCCCCCACTGATACTAATGATGAGGCACTATTCCTGCCACTGATACCAATGATGGGGCACCTATTCCCCCCACTGATACTAATGATGGGGCACTATTCCTCCCACTGGTACCAATGATGGGGCACTATTCCTCCCACTGGTACCAATGATGGGGCACTATCCCTGCCACTGATACCAATGATGGGGCACCTATTCCCCCCACTGATACTAATGATGGGGCATTATTCCTCCCACTGACACCGATGATGGGGCACTATTCCTCCCACTGGTGTGCATTGGAAGAGGGGTAGTCTTATACGGCGAGTATAGCCCAAACACTACATATTAGCAGGAAAAGTAGGGGGTCGTCTTATACGCCGGAAAATACGGTACTTATGTCTGGAGGGTTCTGCTGCTGCTGCATGGTGCATATTAATATTATATGTAAGTCATTTTATATTATTTTATGATCCCCTCTTTTTTGTGTTTACATGTTGTAATTTGATATATTCAATATATGTATATCTTTTTTAGATTTTACTACTAAGCCCCTGAAGAAGTGATAATTGTCGCAAAACACGTTGGGCCATTCTTCCTGCGGCTTAATGTCTCTCATCCCCCCATATGTTCTTTCTGGTGGTTATTGTATGCTTCATTACTAGTTTATTCCATGTAATATGGTGGGTTTTGGGACATTGTCTGCGGGGACATCATATAATGATTTATTTTAAACTAAAAGATGTTTTTTCATGACTCATTGTCATAATAAAGTACAAATGATTTTACTAATATGTGTTTGGAGTTTCTGTGCCTTTAATGTCCATTTGCACCCTTGTTTTTTTCCCCCTTTTTCTCTCTATTTTTGACTGGTATAACTATTACGGGTGTTCTGATTCCTCTCCAGACTATCCAAAACTAAAAAAAAATAGTTATTATTTAATGCTGTAGTGGAATGAATCATACAACTACAATTAGAACCTGCAGCACTACAATAAAATCTCCTATATTATAATTAAAGCATAAGTTCACTTTTATAAAAAAAAATGCACTTTTTTTTGCATAAAAAAAATATGTTTTGTTTTGTTAGAAGTCTGTAGAACATTGTACCTGCTATCAGCAGATCATAGGTGAAATCTCACGCTCCTGCAGTCTTTTAGTGTAGCTGCCTACCCGTACCTCGTACGGCTGTGCCTATTTCATATTGGGACTGCAGGTGCAGGGAGGAGATCCCAAGCCCACTGACACAAAGAGGGAAGGGGTTCGGAGAGAGGCTGCAGGAACTGGAGCATGTTACATGTTCCACCCTAAAAAATGGGTAGAACATGTAACATGTTCCCAAAGGTGAACTTATGCTTTAAAAATAAACATATTGTTCAACAACAATTATTAAAATAGTGCAACAAAATATGAATAAAGGTCTATAGGGTGAACATGAATATTCTGTCAATGTGAGAATGTAGAGTGAGGACACTATAGTTTCACTACCTGTATTATAATACAATACTTTACAATGAAGCTGAGGAAGATTGGAGCTACATTGCCTAATTAAACACCATGTCCTTCCTAAGAGAGAAAGGGGACATTTGGTAAAAGGACGCTTGTTTCTATAATGGAGGAGAACAATAATTTCTAAGGCCTTGCTCACTTTTTAGCAATTCATGGGAAGTATACCCACGGCTTGAATAATCATATTTATTTAATTTAGTTTCCCTCTAGAGCACATTTTTTATATTTTGCACACATTAAAATCTAAAATAAAAATTAAACATTTTTTGGCTATAAAATGACTTGCAAATTAGATTATTATATATTTTCTGAAGGCAGAGGCATTTGTACAGGATGAAAAGGATGGGAGATGTATTTCCCCACTATTTGGGTTGCGATCATTTTAGTACTCAGGATTTCTCACCCATGCAGGATGAATGGTTCCAGAGTAGTCTGGTAAAAGAGGAGTGGACTGATCTACAGTACTCTCTGGATTGGTAAGTCTTCATTTGAGACCCCAAATTTGGAGGCTTAAAGAGTCTTTGAGGGGGAGGTCTTTCAATTGAAGTATGATTAACATGGGATGTTACTGTGAAACTAGGCAAAAAAGTAGTAAACACAAATATAAACATTACCTCATGATAGTCTGGGGGGAGTAAAGAGACATGCTTATTACACATACGATGCAAATAGTTCATATAAATATATAGTATTCAATATTTTTGGTTGTTAGTATGTGTATTATGAAGGGTAATGCATCCCACTATGTTTGGTGTAAAAAAGTTAAAAAAATAAAGTTGGCAATTGCTTATTTTAACGATTTTATGAAGTTGCTTTAATTATCTACTTACCATTCTGAAGGCTTGGTGTTCCTGTGTCCTCTGCAATGATATCAGCTAATGGGGATGTCATCATATTATCAGCCACTGTAATTTCCATACTGTTATGCCATATTGTTCTCTGATAGTGACAACAGTCTTCCTGAATGTGACATTTGAATCACTACTTGACCAATTATGTTGTCCACAGCATCGTATCACTGGAATTTACTGTTATCTGAATCTGCATTTACCCTTTTAATCTAATGAGCTGCCAGATTTACATAGCATCTCGTACCTTCAGATAATGAGCCTGCTTTCCATGACTTTGCACTGTTCTTCTTTGGTATCCATATTCTTGATCTCTGCATTCTTGTGTGTATTGTCCACCTGTTCTAGTATGCTCTTGTCAGCCCGTATTTCCAGCAGACACTCCACCTCTGCAATAGACCACAAGGGGCCTTTAGTTGCCATATATGGCCATGTGACCAGTGCAATGATGACATCAGAGTGCTGTATCTCCTGTATCTATCACAGTTCTGCAATGGTTTGCACTCACACTGCAGCAAACCATTCCACTCCACAAGTGAACCTCACCCGGAATGACCTGTTCCAAGTGGTCCTGGACGTGGTTTATTTATCCTATTCCAGATGTAGTTTGGAGCACCTTTGTCTATTCGGTAATGGACTTTAACAAAATGGCTCCCTGTAACTAGCGACACCCCTCGCAGGCTATTTCAATAGTGTTAATATCTGGCAACTGCAATGGGCATACCCCTGAGGACATGCGTGTGCATGATACGCGTTGGGTGGAGCCTACGTGCTGATGTCACACCATCGCATCCACAACATGGAGCGGCGGCTATCTTGGTATGTGATACATTGATTGTTTCATGTGGAATGTTTTATATGGGATACTTTTATGATTATTAAAACTACTACATTATACAGGTGTATATCAACCCCTGGGCTCCATGTGGTGAGCATTTTTCCTTAGGACCTAATGGACTGGTAAAGTTGCTGGAAAGTGGAAGACATATACCTCATGATATACATGCTACTGACCAAGCAGCTCTCTGGTGAGTGCATAGTGGTGGAGGATCTTGCACTGGAGACAGAGCACTTTGTGGGATTGAACACTACACTACTGGTTGTGAGTGACATCACAGCTTTATATATTTATATTGGAAGGACTTTATTGTCTACTATTTTGTTTGTTACACTGTGACACATTTATTTAGTTTTAATCATTTATTTGGTTCACTTTGTTAGTTTTCTAACCTGTGCCCAGCAGTGCGCCCACTAGCTCCGCCCACCTGTGCCCAGCAGATCACCCACCTGTGCCCAGCAGTGCACCCACCTGTGCCCAGCAATGCACCCACCTGTGCCACTCTGCAGTGTCACACACCTGTGCCCAGAAGTGCCCCCTACCTGTGCCCAGCAGTGCCACCCACCTGTGCCCACCAGTGCCACCCACCTGTGCCCACCCACCAGTGCTGCCCACCAGTGCCACCCACCAGTGCAGCCCTGCAGTGCTGCCAGTCAGTGCCACCAGTCAGTGCCCTGCGGTTGTGCCAGTCAGTGATGCCAGTCAGTGCCCAGCAGTGATGCCAGTCAGTGCCGTCTATCAGTACCCATCATCAGTGTCACCTATCAGTGCCGCCTATCAGTGCTGCATATTAGTGCCGCCTATCCATGGCACCTCATTAGTGCTGCCTATCAGTGCCGCCTATCCGTGCCACCTCATTAGTACTGCCTATCAGTGCCCTTTAGTGCTGCCTATCAGTGCCCGACAGTGCTGCCTCATCAACGCACATCAGTGAAGGAGAAAAATTACCTGTTTGAAAAATTTTATAATAGAAACAAAGAAACTTTTTTTTCAAATTTTTTGCAATTTTTTTGTTTATAGCGCAAAAAGTAAAGCGCCCAGCAGCAATTAAATACCACCAAAAGAAAGCTCTATTTGTGAGAAAAAAATGATCAAAATTTCATATGGGTACAATGTTGCATGACCGCGCAATTGTCAATTAAAGTGCGGCAGCGCTGAAAGCTGAAAATTGGCCTGGTAAATAAGGGGGTATAAGTGCCTGGTAGGCAAGTGGTTAAAGTATCGGCCAATGAACAAGATAACTGTAATGTAGCTCACCCTGGGAAGTGGCAAAACACCAATTTGGTTTATTCTATGTCAGCTTGACAGCTGGGACACAGTCAGCTTCCAAAGGTCCTCAACAACACACCCCAAGATTGGGTGTACCTTGTTCAACAACAATGCTGTTGGGTATTGGTAGTCCACACAGAGTAAACTAAGGATCACCGTAAACAAAAACCCCAAATGTATTGTCATCAATAAAACCAAATGCATTTTAGAGCATATATTTTTTTACAATAGCACGGGGGGACTGGGAACCCAAATACTGGGTTAAATTTATTCTATATATGTTTTATAATACTGAACATTTTTTTTCCTTTTGGATAGAGCACTAAATATTTTTTTTTAACTTTAGGATTAGAGTGGATATAGGGTACAGCCTCTGCTAGTCCTTTTATTGCCTGAGCTCCCAATGGGCTGATCACCACTCACCTCCTGTTCCAAACACAGGAAGGGAAGTGAGTTTAAATCTTCCCAAAGTGAGGAGAAATCTCACCTATGTCAGTCGCCACTATTGGAAGACTTCTCTACACCTCCAGCTCTGGTGACTAATGTAAAATTATGGATTTCCTCTTACTTACTGTCCATCGGACAATGGTCACTGTGAGTCAAATCAATCCAACGGGAATACAGACCACAGTAAAAGCCTGGCAGTGGTTCTAATCTTTCCTTTCTTTGTCTAAAAACAATTGGCCTAAGGTCCTTTTTAACATCTTAAACATGAAAATAATTGTCAGTAATTAGATATGTTTTATTAAGCTACAAGAAAAAAGGGGAATTTTGACTTTATGACCAAAAATATTGTTGCTCTAGAAATAGCTTTGTTTGCTATGAGCCTTGGTGATAGTCATATGAAAAATTGACCAACAACTGGCAGTTTTTCTAGGTAAAAGATAAAAAGTGGTTAACAAGCAAATGCATCTTATCTATAAAATGTAAGCAATCTCAATCTCAGTAATTGCATTGGTGCGTAATTACATCTAAGGTAGGTATCATTTGTACCACTCCTATGAGAAATGTGTACCATTCCTACGAGAAATGTGATATTATTTAAACAACGAAAATATCTGTAGGTAATATTCACTGGTCTACAGTGTATAAATGTTTTCTTTGGTGTATGTGTGTTCCTTCAAAAACACAACTGGAAACACACTGTGAGTTTATTTTCATTATATTCAAAGAAGATTACAAGATAGATCTATGATACAAAACAATTAGTGTAGGTGTTTGCCATTGTAAGGTATGGACATATTTTTCAACTGCAAAATATGTATAATATGGATGTAAAATGAAGTCACGAGTTTTCTCTTTTCTAAGATTCTTCACTTTTGTCAAGAATAGGGATGAGTGAAGTGAGTGATTTTTTTTTTTATGGATTGTGTAAAATTACTGATATCATCCTTGGAAAATGTTTGACAAAAATAGAAACTTGTAATTTAGTTTATTAACCTGCATTAATAAAATACTTTTTATTTCAGAGGTTTTTTTTGGAGGGGTACATTTAGTACAGTTCATTTTATTTAAAGTATGTTCTTTGTGTTTGCTTTTTTGTGTGTGTGTGCGTGTATTGTATGTACAGTATTTATGTACTATCACTCTATAATTTCTATCTTACTTTTTTTGCTGGTGTATTGTCTTTCTGTAAACAAAACCCTAACCTAGTAAAGCTAAATAGGGGATGGGATAGTGGATAGCAACAAGCATAACCTCCACAAACTGTAAAGCCCACTGCACAGTAAAAACTACTCAAACCACCTTCATTTTGCCTTCTCCATTGAATGAAATCTCTTTATTTTTGCTAACATGGGAGGAAAAGAAAACTCTCAATTTCTCTCATTTCTTGACAAGAACTTTAGATCAGCTAGGAAGAAAAAATAGCTGAAGTGAATTTATTCTCTCTTGAGAAGAGGTGATTAAGGGAAATATGATCAACATGTATAAATACATAAGTGGTTCATATAGTGATCTTGGTGTAATAACCACTAAGTTATTTGCTTTCAGTTCAGAGGAAAAAGGGGCACTCCTTGGGTCTGGAGGAAAAGAGATTTAGTATCCATATAAGGCTTCTACGCAGTGATGCTTGGTACACACTATGAATTTTTTTTTAGTAAACCCAGTGGGCTAAACGAAAAAAAAAAACTGACAGATGGCAATATTAACACAAGTGGTGCTATTGTGTTCTGACAGGGGAACCATCCCCCCACCAGCATACACATGTCAGTGCTCACAGCCATTGGCTTCCAGCACTGATCGTATGTCGATCGGATATTAGACAGGGAACTGTACACACTGCCTGATTTTGGATGTGTGTTCCGTTGGTGGGGGGGGGGGGGCAGGTTGGCCTGTGTACTAGGCTTTAGAGCTGTGAAAATGTGAAATAGACTCCCTCAAGAACTAGTTCTGGCCAGTTCAATAGATTGTTTTAACAAAGGGTTGGATGAATTCCTAAAGGAACAAAATATAACTGGATAGAGGTAATAACACTAGAGGTAGTTGATCCAGGGGTTATTCAATTGACTCCTGGGGTATTGTTTTCCCCCACTGGAGCGAATTGGATTCTGTTTTATTGGGGTTTTTTGCCTTCCTCTGTATCAATTGTGGGTATAGAATTGTGTATATGGGGGTTTTCAATATTTTTTTTCTCTGTTGGTTGAGCTGGATGGACTACTGTCTTTTTTCAACCCTGCCACTTCCTTAGGGAGGATTTACTAAGGGAGTTGATCATCTTTACCTAGTAAATTAATATTTGCATCAAGTATCCAGTAATGCGAAAAGCAAATTCCCATTCACTTGGATTACCCAATCATGTGCAGATGAAATATGTAAACAGGAATTTGCTTTTCACATAATTGAAATGAATATCCCCACAATTTGTTAAAAGCAGAATCTCAGCTCCTTTAGTAAATCAGCTATATTTCAACTCCTTTTTTCTAAGACCCTAAAAACAGCAGCTGGACAGTAAGCATCTATTATTGTACAGCTTAAAACCCTGAACAAAAAAAAAACATAAGAAGATGTCATCTGAAAATGAAGACTGCCACCCTAATGACCTCATACTATCATCACATTTATTATATTGAAGATGAATATGATAATCCCACCCAAGCTCAATAAACTATCCAAGTAGTAGAATGGTACCATCACCTCAAGTAAGATGCCAAATTCTAATATGTGTTTGGAGACTTCTGCAAAAATATATAATTTTTACAGTTTAAAGCCACCCCATCACTACAACAACTAAAAAGAAAATGTTTATCCTGCATTTTCCTTTTTTTTATTAATTGAAGTACTAAAAATCTAGCAGAGTAAAGGGAGACAATCCAAAATTCCACAATTATATTCATGTGAATGTGTTAACTTTATTATGTAATGCAGCTAACAAAAATAAAATAATTTTCTGCAGCTAACAAAATTCAAATGAGTTGGGAAAATTGTACATCACTTACATATTTTGCTTTGCTTGGTTTGACTGACATGGTGAAACTTCAGGAGATCTTGTTTGCATTCTTCTTGTTTTTTTACTTAATAAACCTTGTAGGAAACCTATTTATCATGGCTGTCACTATTAAAGAGCCATGCTTGCATACTCCTATGTACTATTTTTTGTGGAATTTGTCATTACTTGACATTTGTTATTCTACAGTGACAGTTCCCAAGATGCTGGCTGATTTTTTTTCCCGTTATAAGGTAATTTCTTTTGCTGGCTGCATCTTACAGATCCATTTCTTCCATTTCCTTGGAAGTACAGAAGTTATTCTGCTCACAGCAATGTCCTATGACCGATATGTGGCTATAGGAAATCCTTTGCGTTATTCCCACATTATGAATGCTAAAGTTTGTCGACATTTGGCTCTGGGTTCTTGGGTGACTGGATATTTCCACTCCCTCCTACACACAGTGATGATGGCAAAGCTTCCATTTTGTGGACCAAACCTGGTGAATCATTTTTTCTGTGACATTAAACCCGTGTTAAAGTTGGCCTCTGCTGACACATCTCTTAACCTGAAGCTTCTCACAAGGGTTACCGGAACACTGGCCACAACCACTCTGCTTTTAACTCTTCTCTCCTATCTCTTTATTAGCAAATTCGTCCTAAAAATAAAAACAACAGAAGGTCGAAAACGTGCCTTCTCCACCTGCAGTGCTCATCTTATTGTTGTGTTCCTCCTGTATGGAACAGCTATTTTTACATACATACGACCTTCCACACAAGATTCTTTGGAACAAGATCGAGCTGCGGCTGTTCTTTTTACTGTAATAACCCCAGCTCTAAACCCAATCATATACACCCTAAGAAACAAAGACATGAAGAAAGCCATGAAAAAATTTGCAAACATTTCGAAATTGTGATGCTGCTACATATGGATGTATGTTCCATAAGTGATCATAATAAATAAAAGAGAAAAATAAACGTAATTATTCTGTTTTAATAATCATCTATCCATTTTCTGGATTAGAGTAGGGAAGGATTTGAGCTCCTTTAAAGAGTTTCCTTAACTTCCCAACTGGTAAAAAGGTTTTCCCCAGGGAAGGAAATGAGGGGAAACGTCCCAGACAGCAACACAAACAGATGTAAAGGACCCCCACCCTCTGTCCCACTGTACTTACCTCTTGCAATCCTACACTGTCAGGCACCAGCATGCTGCTCCACTGGTCCAGGAAATTCCCATGGCTTTCTCTCCTTACCTTGCAGTGCTGAAAGGATGGGTTAGACAGATTCAGATTTTTCAGCATCATTCATGTGACAGTGCTGACCTATTAGAATCCGTCTAGTCCATACTAGCTGCACAGTATAGAGAGGAGATTAGGCAGCAGGGATTTGAAATCCCTGGACCGGCGGATTGACATGCAGAAGACAGAAGTGACATCAGACACCGGAATGGATGCAAACAGGTACGCTGGAAGTGCCGCAGCAGTCATTTTGGAAGTGGTTACAGGTGATTTTACATTGAATGTTTGAAAGTGCATAGATTTTAATAAATATATGGTTTTATAAGGATTTACTGCATTATGGTCTTTGTTTAATATCTCTTGCATGGGAACCCTGGAGAGAAGCTGGAGTTAAGAAGTGGACCGTTGAAAGTGGAGGAATTTGGTAAGGTGCATGGAGTGACACTTTTAAACACTTGTATGCGGTGGATCTGTATCATTTAAAGGGATATGCACTATTTTGTTGGTATAGAAATGTGAGTGGTTTTAAGTTTATAAGCAATATCATATTATATTAGTCTTTGTTTTTTGGGGGACCATTCACACAAGTCAGCTAGTAACTTGTATGAATGGTTTAATAAAAGCACAGTTTATTGAAAGTTCGGTAAGGAGCTTGGAGTGTCTTTCACAAGGTGGATCCTTTTATGGGTATTAACCACTTGCCCTCCAGAGGATTTACCCCCCTTCCTTACCAGGCTATTTTTTGTGATTCAGCGTGACATTGGAAAGGATTTGAAGCAGGGTGTATTGAGCATACTACACTATGTTATATTTCTTTTTTTGGAGATCTCTGTATGGGAAGATTAGATTCATAAGAAGAAGTTAATAGATGTTTGACATCTCATCTTTGGCTCTACAGAGACAATATTGAACTTATTATTTTGAGAGCGCTGGCCACAATCATTACCATTTCTTTCTGTGAGGGGAACAGATTGACCCAAGCTTCTAAGGGAAGGATCATTGTTTACTTTATTTTGTTTGTATAAAGAAAAAAAGGGGGGTTCCAGTGTGCTGTTTAAAAAATATTAAGTGCAAGAGCCTGACAGTGCAGAACCGTGGCAGGTAGGTACAGATTTTCTATAAAGGTGAACCAATACTAAATCTTTTTTATGTAAAACATTTTTATCATTTTGCAAATAAAGTATTACAAACACAGGTGTCAAATAGCTAATTTTTTGCACCATGAGACAACATGTATACTGAGCAAATGCAATGGTATCCTATATAATAGATTTAGGTCATTAATGACTCATATGCTACCAAAATCAGCAGATCAAAGATTAAAGAATTCAGTTGTTACATGTCATTTTAAAAATTCTACATAAGCTCAATGACACACAAAGAGAAAATGAATAAAGAAGAAAAATGGAAAATAAGAGAACTGGAAGAACATAAAAATAAATTATAAAAACAGGTGCAAGAAGTCAAGCAGCAAAAAGCAGAAACATGTTGGGGCTTTTTATTTGACTAGTACTGTTCCAGGCTTACAATAAGCTGCTCCGTCTACGGCACTTGTGTACGCAGTTTATTTTCATGTTTTTTCATCAGTGCATATTCTGTATTATTCATCAAATCCTTTGTATGTTATATTCCTGCTGGTTATTGCATCTGTTTTTGACTGATTCTCTGCTGTTTCCTATTCTATAATAAAATTCTTTTTAAAAGAAAAAAACAATTAAGCCTTTACTATTACTTAAATTATGGGCATTTTGATTTACTGGACATTGTGAGAAGCAGTTGGATAGTGATTGCATTATAAAAAAGCACTAAATGTATGTTATTCACAGTATTTACACATTGGTGTATGCACTTAAACACTTATGTTTGGATTTTGTTCTGCAATTTTACATCTGTGTATTCTGGTTTGATGTTACATGTATATTTTATTAGATGTTAGTTATGTACACCACACTGTATGTAACCTAGTTTAGATGTTTAGCAGCACAGCATTTCAATATTTTATTTCACTGCCAGATTGTGGGAACAAAATGTTGATGCTAGCAGCTGTTGACACCACATTTATTTATGCTATTTTTGTTTGAACACACTATTGAAGGTAGTGCAGGAGTAAAACTTTGCATATTTCACTTGAATAGAAGCTGTCTGACAAAGTGAAGCAAGCTAAAAGATCTCAAAAAGCAACACATCATGCGAAAATTCAAGAACAGATGAGAAACAAAGTATATGACATGTATCAAACTGGAAAGGGTTACAAAGCCATTCCTAAGGCTTTGGGGCTTCAGCAAACCATGGTGAGAGCCATTATCCACAAAGGGAGAAAACTTGGAACAGTGGTGAACTTTCCCAGGAATGGCCATCCTACTAAAATTACTCCAAGAGCACAACAATGACTCATCCAGGAGGTCAAATAAGAACCCAGAACAACATTTAAAGAACTGCAGGCCTTACTCGTATCAGTTAAGGTCAGTGTTCATAATTCAACAATAAGAAAGAGACTAAGCAAAAATGGAATCCAAGCTGAAAGCCACTGCTGACCAAAAAAGAACACAAAGGCTCTCATTTGCCAAAAAACATCTGGATTATCCTCATAACGTTTTGGCAATTATTCTGTGGACTGATGAGACAAAAGTTGAACTGTTTTGGAAGGTGTGTGTTCCATTACATCTGGCAAATACAGCATTCCATAAAAAAGAACATCATACTTAGAGATGAGCGAAGTATTCAAAAATTCGATTCGACTGATTCGGCAAATTCGTGGAAAAATTTTGATTCGAGTCGAATATATTTGCTGCGAATTTAACTTATAAAAGGGTGTTTCTAGGCTTCAGAGAGCCTTTATATTAGTGCAGAACACTGTACCTTTAATTAAAATGCCCTTGGAGTCTGCTGGGGAAGAGAAATAATACTGACAGTCAGTATGACATGCAGATGAGTGCCGTCGATCTTAGAATCACCGCACACTTCACTCATTTGGGCAGTCACGGGGCCAAAACCAGAGTGTGGAGCCACAGTGTGGCGGTGGAGGCAGCAGCAATGGGAGGCCATACAGCACCCTATGACAAAAATGGAAACCACCAGCAGTGTGAGGAGACCTGAAAGTGGCACATGGCAGAGTGTGGCGATGGAGACAGCAGCAATGGGAGGCCGTACAGGGACCCATGAGAGACTCTGGACTTGGCAGCAGCATGAGGAGGCGGTACAGGGGCCCATGACAGATTACGGGCCTGGCAGCTATGGGAGGCCCGTAATCTGCCAGCACCCTATGACAAAAAATGGGACACACCAGCAGTGTGAGGAGACGTGAAAGTGGCACATGGCAGGGGCATGATTCATGGCGGATTTAGTCAGTTGTGTCAGGAACTGGTGGTTTGAAATCCAGACTAATCCACGCCTGATTCATTTTCACAAACGTGAGTCTCTCCACACTTTGGGTGGACAGTCGTGTCCTCCGCGGAGTTACAATACCTCCTGCCGCACTAAACACGCGCTCCGATGCCACGCTACTGGCCGGGCATGACAGCCTTTCAAGGGCAAATTCAGCTAGTTGGGGCCAAAGGTCAAGTTTCGTTGCCCAGTAGTCAAGGGGATTGTCTACCTCGGTTGGCAGGGTGCTGTCCAAGTAGGCCCAAGCCTGTTGTTTGAGGTCCTGCTCCAGGTCCACCTGATGCTGCTGCTGCTGCGGCTGGTTAGTAGTTTCCTCACTGCGCTGGTGAAGAAAGCTACTCATCATCGACTGCAGACTGAGGCAGCCGCTGTTGGTGGAGCTACTTCTGCTCCTACCACCCCACCCCTCCCCTGCTGCCATGGCAGCGGAACGCGAGCGCACAGGGCCCACAGTGTCTGAGGATGGACGTTGGCGCACAAAGGCAGAGACCAACTGACTACATAGGTGGTTTTTATAGTACGTTATTTTGGCCTCCCTCTCAGCAGGTGTGAAAAAGGCCACCATTTTTGAACGGTAGCGAGGGTCCAACAAGGTGGACAGCCAAAAGTCATCTCTCTGTCTGATGGTTATTATTCGGCTGTCGCTACGCAAGCAACCGAGCATGCTATGGGCCATTTGTGCCAAGGAATGCGAGGGACTCCCTGCCTCCATCTCCACAGCATACTGCCACGGTGCGTCTGGGTCCTCTGTCTCCTCCTCCTCCTCCTCTACTAGATGCTCCTGCTCCTCCACTCCTGTCCGCTGAGTGGAAAAACCACCCATTTCACTCAATAATTCCTGAGCACAAATGTCCTCCTCTACCTCCTCCTCTTCTTCCTGTCCTGCCCCCACAGGGGTCATGTGGCGTTGAGATCTGTGCGCCACGTCTACCGCACCCTGACCAGCCATTGTTAACAGCATTTGTTCCAGGACGTGCAACAGAGGAATGACGTTGTTCATCCCATAGTCCTGCCGACTCACGAATAGCGTGGCCCCCTCAAAGGGCCTGAGCAAGCGGCAGGTGTCACGCATGAGCTGCCAATGGCTGACATCTAAGTTACACAGGGGAGTACCTTTATCCGCTTGTAACATCAGGAAATCGGTGATGGCCTTTCGCTGTTCGTAAAGGCGGTCTAACATGTGTAGGGTTGAATTCCACCTTGTTGCAACGTCGCAGATCAGGCGATGCTGTGGAATTCCGTTCTGCCGCTGCAGCTCAAGGAGGGTGTTCTTTGCGGTGTAGGAATGGCTGAAATGCATGCAAAGTTTACGTGACATTTTAAGGATGTCTTGCAGTGGGATGGTGGATTTTAGGAACCGCTTGACAACCAGATTGAACACGTGAGCCATGCATGGCGCATGGCACAACCTTCCTTGACGCAGAGCAGACACCATGTTCTTTCCGTTGTCGGTCAACATGGTTCCGATTTTCAGTTTGCGCGGAGACAGCCATCTGTCGATTTCTCTGTTCATTACACTGAGAAGTTCCTCCCCTGTGTGACTACGTTCGGCAAGGCATACCAGGTGCAGCACAGCGTGACACCGTTGCGCCCTGCACATGTGATATGCCGGTCGGGTAATGGGACTTGGCACGGGGGTGGTGGCTGAGGACACGGCGGAAGAAGAGGTGGTAGAGGCGGACATCTTTTGTGGACCAAGGACGTGCAAACGTGGAGGCAAAAGCGGCGTGACCTGTCCAAGTTGCTGGTGCGGCTGTGACGGCACCACGTTCACCCAGTGGGCCGTAAATGACATGTACTGTCCCTGACCGTAGTTACAGCTCCACACGTCGGCGCTGCCGTGCACTTTGGCAGAGACCGACATGCTCAAAGACTGGCCCACCATCTCTTCTACATGTGAATGCAGGGCTGGCACTGTCTTTTTGGCGAAGAAATGACGGCTTGGCACTCTCCACCGCGGCGCGGCACAAGCCATCATTTCTCGGAAAGGTGCTGAGTCCACCACTTGGAAAGGGAGGGACTGCAGCACCAGCAACTTGGACAGGAGGACGTTCAGCTTTTGCACCATCGGGTGCGTGCTCGCAAACTGTTGTCTCTTGGAAACGGATTCCAAGAAAGACTGCTGACGGAATCCGTGAAGAGGAGTAGCAGGAGAAGGAGCATCTGAACGAGCGGAAGATGCCAACGAGCGACAACTCCCCTCAGCAGAGGTGTTGGAGCCTTGACTGGCTGATAGAGGGCGATTGACGTCGGGTGACGGAGCAAGTAACGGAGCGGGTGATGGAGCGGGGGCTGGGGCAGGCAGAACCGCCGTATCTTTATCACGGTTTTCCCAGGCCACCAAATGGCGACGCTGCATATGCTGACGCAACGCTGTAGTCCCAACATGGGCCCCCTGGCCACGCTTGACTTTCTGGCCACATAGTTGACATACGGCTACGTTTACTTCCTCGGGCGGCTTGAAAAAAAATTGCCACACCGCCGAGTAGGAAACTTTGCCCCCGATACTCCTCACTGGCTGACTGCTGCTTCCTCCGTGCACACCGGCACCACTACTGACCGTGGTGGTAGGCTGCAGTGGAGCTGGTGCTGTACTCCGTGGCCGTTTGCCTCCACTGACACTGCTGCAACCCTGCTGCCTCCTGGGCAACCCACCGACTGTTTTGCTCGCTGCCAAGCTGCCACCCTCTTCTCCTGATGATGCGGAAGCAATAGCCTGATGACGACGAGGCTGCCAAGTGCGATCAGCCTCATCATCATCAATTAGGGTCTCCGCCTCACTACTAGCCCCCTCGGCTGCGTGTGGGTCAGGAGACAGACCTGTCTCTAGACCGGCTACCGAGCCACTCTCCTCGCCACTACTTTTTCGCCTGGCTGCTGAAGAGGCGGATGTCTCCCCCCGTTCCTGACCGCCCTCTGTTAGCTCTTCCTCACTGTACAGTGGGGCTGAGCCCACAGCATGCGATACTTTGCTTGGTGAGGGAACACCAAAGGACAGGGGCAGGTAGAGGACACATGATTTCAGTGGGCTTGCTCCCGGGCCATGCCAACTAACGGTTGTGTCTGACGTACCCACCGACCGTTGGCTGTAGGTGTCAGAGGTGACCTGGGAAGAGGAAGACGACCGAGCCAACCAATCGATGACGGCAGGGTTGTCGGTGGAGACACGACCGCTGGATGACACCGGGAGCACTGGCCTCTGGCTGCGAATAGTGCTGCCTCGACCCCTTCCTCTGCTGCCACGTCTGCTCGCTCCTAAAACATTGCCTCCTCTGCCACTCCTCTGCATGTTGTCTGACATACTCTTTAATTAAACGATTCTGTGTCCCTGAGTAACAATTCTGTGTCCCTGAGTAACATTTCTGTGGCCCTAAGTAACAGTTCTGTGGCCCTCAGTAACAATTCTGTGTCCCTCAGTAACAATTCTGTGTCCCTCAGTAACAATTCTGTGTCCCTCAGTAACAATTCTGTGTCTGTCCCTCAGTAACAATTCTGTGTCTGTCCTGAGTAACAATTCTGTGTCCCTGAGTAACGTTTCTGTGGCCCTAAGTAACAGTTCTGTGGCCCTCAGTAACAATTCTGTGTCCCTCAGTAACAATTCTGTGTCTGTCCCTGAGTAACAATTCTGTGTCCCTGAGTAACAATTCTGTGTCCCTCAGTAACAATTCTGTGTCCCTCAGTAACAATTCTGTGTCCCTCAGTAACAATTCTGTGTCTGTCCCTGAGTAACAATTCTGTGTCCCTAAGTAACGTTTCTGTAGCCCTAAGTAACGTTTCTGTGGCCCTAAGTAACGTTTCTGTGGCCCTAAGTAACAGTTCTGTGGCCCTCAGTAACAGTTCTGTGGCCCTCAGTAACAATTCTGTGTCCCTCAGTAACAATTCTGTGTCTGTCCTTGAGTAACAATTCTGTGTCCCTAAGTAACGTTTCTGTGTCCCTAAGTAACGTTTCTGTGGCCCTAAGTAACGATTCTGTGGCCCTAAGTAACGATTCTGTGGCCCTAAGTAACGTTTCTGTGGCCCTAAGTAACATTTCTGTAGCCCTAAGTAACGTTTCTGTGGCCTTAAGTAACGTTTCTGTGGCCCTAAGTAACGTTTCTGTGGCCCTAAGTAACGGTTCTGTGTCCCTCAGTAACAATTCTGTATCCCTCAGTAACAATTCTGTGTCTGTCCCTGAGTAACAATTCTGTGTCCCTAAGTAACGTTTCTGTGGCCCTAAGTAACGGTTCTGTGGCCCTCAGTAACAATTCTGTGTCCCTCAGTAACAATTCTGTGTCTGTCCCTAAGTAACAATTCTGTGGCCCTAAGTAACGTTTCTGTGGCCCTAAGTAACGTTTCTGTGTCCCTAAGTAACGGTTCTGTGTCCCTCAGTAACAATTCTGTGTCCCTCAGTAACAATTCTGTGTCTGTCCCTGAGTAACAATTCTGTGTCCCTAAGTAACGTTTCTGTGGCCCTAAGGAACGGTTCTGTGGCCCTCAGTAACAATTCTGTGTCCCTCAGTAACAATTCTGTGTCTGTCCCTAAGTAACAATTCTGTGGCCCTAAGTAAAGTTTCTGTGGCCCTAAGTAACGTTTCTGTGGCCCTAAGTAACGATTCTGTGGCCCTAAGTAAAGTTTCTGTGGCCCTAAGTAACGTTTCTGTGGCCCTCAGTAACAAATCTGTGTCCCTCAGTAACAATTCTGTGTCTGTCCCTAAGTAACAATTCTGTGGCCCTAAGTAACGTTTCTGTGGCCCTAAGTAACGGTTCTGTGTCCCTCAGTAACAATTCTGTATCCCTCAGTAACAATTCTGTGTCTGTCCCTGAGTAACAATTCTGTGTCCCTAAGTAACGTTTCTGTGGCCCTAAGTAACGGTTCTGTGGCCCTCAGTAACAATTCTGTGTCCCTCAGTAACAATTCTGTGTCTGTCCCTAAGTAACAATTCTGTGGCCCTAAGTAACGTTTCTGTGGCCCTAAGTAACGTTTCTGTGTCCCTAAGTAACGGTTCTGTGTCCCTCAGTAACAATTCTGTGTCCCTCAGTAACAATTCTGTGTCTGTCCCTGAGTAACAATTCTGTGTCCCTAAGTAACGTTTCTGTGGCCCTAAGTAACGGTTCTGTGGCCCTCAGTAACAAATCTGTGTCCCTCAGTAACAATTCTGTGTCTGTCCCTAAGTAACAATTCTGTGGCCCTAAGTAACGTTTCTGTGGCCCTAAGTAACGTTTCTGTGGCCCTAAGTAACGTTTCTGTGGCCCTAAGTAACGTTTCTGTGGCCCTAAGTAACGGTTCTGTGTCCCTCAGTAACAATTCTGTATCCCTCAGTAACAATTCTGTGTCTGTCCCTGAGTAACAATTCTGTGTCCCTAAGTAACGTTTCTGTGGCCCTAAGTAACGGTTCTGTGGCCCTCAGTAACAATTCTGTGTCCCTCAGTAACAATTCTGTGTCTGTCCCTAAGTAACAATTCTGTGGCCCTAAGTAATGGTTCTGTGGCCCTAAGTAACGTTTCTGTGGCCCTCAGTAACGTTTCTGTGGCCCTCAGTAACAAATCTGTGTCCCTCAGTAACAATTCTGTGTCTGTCCCTAAGTAACAATTCTGTGGCCCTAAGTAACAATTCTGTGTCCCTAAGTAACGTTTCTGTGGCCCTAAGTAACGGTTCTGTGGCCCTCAGTAACAATTCTGTGTCCCTCAGTAACAATTCTGTGTCTGTCCCTAAGTAACAATTCTGTGGCCCTAAGTAACGTTTCTGTGGCCCTAAGTAACGTTTCTGTGTCCCTAAGTAACGGTTCTGTGTCCCTCAGTAACAATTCTGTGTCCCTCAGTAACAATTCTGTGTCTGTCCCTGAGTAACAATTCTGTGTCCCTAAGTAACGTTTCTGTGGCCCTAAGTAACGGTTCTGTGGCCCTCAGTAACAATTCTGTGTCCCTCAGTAACAATTCTGTGTCTGTCCCTAAGTAACAATTCTGTGGCCCTAAGTAAAGTTTCTGTGGCCCTAAGTAACGTTTCTGTGGCCCTAAGTAACGATTCTGTGGCCCTAAGTAAAGTTTCTGTGGCCCTAAGTAACGTTTCTGTGGCCCTCAGTAACAAATCTGTGTCCCTCAGTAACAATTCTGTGTCTGTCCCTAAGTAACAATTCTGTGGCCCTAAGTAACGTTTCTGTGGCCCTAAGTAACGGTTCTGTGTCCCTCAGTAACAATTCTGTATCCCTCAGTAACAATTCTGTGTCTGTCCCTGAGTAACAATTCTGTGTCCCTAAGTAACGTTTCTGTGGCCCTAAGTAACGGTTCTGTGGCCCTCAGTAACAATTCTGTGTCCCTCAGTAACAATTCTGTGTCTGTCCCTAAGTAACAATTCTGTGGCCCTAAGTAACGTTTCTGTGGCCCTAAGTAACGTTTCTGTGTCCCTAAGTAACGGTTCTGTGTCCCTCAGTAACAATTCTGTGTCCCTCAGTAACAATTCTGTGTCTGTCCCTGAGTAACAATTCTGTGTCCCTAAGTAACGTTTCTGTGGCCCTAAGTAACGGTTCTGTGGCCCTCAGTAACAAATCTGTGTCCCTCAGTAACAATTCTGTGTCTGTCCCTAAGTAACAATTCTGTGGCCCTAAGTAACGTTTCTGTGGCCCTAAGTAACGTTTCTGTGGCCCTAAGTAACGTTTCTGTGGCCCTAAGTAACGTTTCTGTGGCCCTAAGTAACGGTTCTGTGTCCCTCAGTAACAATTCTGTATCCCTCAGTAACAATTCTGTGTCTGTCCCTGAGTAACAATTCTGTGTCCCTAAGTAACGTTTCTGTGGCCCTAAGTAACGGTTCTGTGGCCCTCAGTAACAATTCTGTGTCCCTCAGTAACAATTCTGTGTCTGTCCCTAAGTAACAATTCTGTGGCCCTAAGTAACAATTCTGTGTCTGTCCCTAAGTAACAATTCTGTGGCCCTAAGTAACGGTTCTGTGGCCCTAAGTAACGTTTCTGTGGCCCTCAGTAACGTTTCTGTGGCCCTCAGTAACAAATCTGTGTCCCTCAGTAACAATTCTGTGTCTGTCCCTAAGTAACAATTCTGTGGCCCTAAGTAACGATTCTGTGGCCCTAAGTAACGTTTCTGTGGCCCTCAGTAACAAATCTGTGTCCCTCAGTAACAATTCTGTGTCTGTCCCTAAGTAACAATTCTGTGGCCCTAAGTAACGTTTCTGTGGCCCTAAGTAACGATTCTGTGGCCCTCAGTAACAAATCTGTGTCCCTCAGTAACAATTCTGTGTCTGTCCCTAAGTAACAATTCTGTGGCCCTAAGTAACGTTTCTGTGGCCCTAAGTAACGATTCTGTGGCCCTCAGTAACAATTCTGTATCCCTTAGTAACAATTCTGTCTGTCCCTGAGTAACAATTCTGTGTCCCTAAGTAACGTTTCTGTGGCCCTAACTAATGATTCTGTGGCCCTAACTAATGATTCTGTGGCCCTAAGTAACGTTTCTGTGGCCCTAAGTAACGATTCTGTGGCCCTAACTAACGTTTCTGTGTCCCTAAGTAACGATTCTGTGTCCCTAACTCTCTCCCTGAATACAGCCAGGTCTGCCTCTGTTGAATGACTGGAGGCAAATGGAGAATTCTAAAATGGCCGCCATTTATAGCTCGACCATTACACTGTGCTGGCTGGCTGGCTGCTGATTGGCTAATGCGATCACATGTCATGAATGAATGCATTATGGGTCAGCGCGCCTTGTCTGCGCTCCTTCCCAGACATCCCCGCTCCGTCGCCGCACATGTCGCCACCATTTTAGGAAAAATTTCTATTCGCGCATCCGAAGTCTGCTTATTTTCGGATTCGACGCGAATCTAAATTTTCCTAATATTCGAAACGAATTCCACTTCGCCTACTTCGATTCGCTCATCTCTAATCATACTAACAGTCAAACAGAGGAGTTTATTTACTAAAGCTGGAGAGTGCAGAATCAATTTCACTTCTGCATGGTAGCCAATCAGCTTCTAACCTCAGCTTGTTCAATTGAGCTTTGGCAATACAACCTGGAAGCTGATTGGTTTCTGTGCAAAAGTGAGCTTGATTTTGCACACTCTGGCTTTAGTAAATAAACCACATAGTGTTGGTAGTGTGATGATCTAGGGCTGGATTTGGACAACTTGCCATAATGAAACCATTAATACTGTGCTCTACCAGAATATCCTAAAGGAGAAATGTCTGTCCATCAGTTTGTGACCCCAAGCTAAAGTGCACTTGGATTATGTAGCAGGACAATGATCCAAAACACACAACTTCTGAATGGTTAAAAAAAAACTAAATTAAGGCTTTGGAGTGGCCTAGTCAAAGTCCAGACTTAAATCTGATTGAGATGATGTGGCAGACCTTAAAAAGGCCAGATATGCTCGAACACCCTCCAGTGTGGCTGAATTAAAACAATTCTGCAAAGAAGAGCTTGCCAAAATTCCTCCACAGCAATGTAAAAGACTCATTGTCAGTTATCGCAAATGTTTGATTGCAGTTGTTGCCAAGGGTGGCACAACCAGTTATTAGGCTTAGGGGGAAATAACTTTTTTCACACAGGGCCAGGCAGGTTTAGACAGCTTTTTTCCCTTAATAAATGAAATTATCATTTAAAAAATGTGTGACAAATACGCAAAAAGTAAAAAATCAGGAAGGAGGCAAATACTTTTTCACAGCACTGTGTTACCGGAATTTTAAATGTTTTTTTTTAATATACTGATAATGGCGATGGTCAGTGATTTATAATGTGACTGTGATTGTGGTGTGCATTCACTAACACTGGGGGGAACTGACAGTTACATCACCAGTAACACTAATATAGTGATCAGTGATAATATTATACACTGTCACTGTACTAATGATGCATGGAAGGCATGGAAGCTATCAGCCTGTGGCACTGCTGAGGTGTTATGGAAGACCAGGATGCTTCAATAGCGGCCTTCAGCTCTTCTGCATTGTTTGGTCTCATGTCTCTCATCTTTCTCTTGGCAATGCCCCATAGATTCTTTATGGGGTTCAGGTCAGGCGAATTTGCTGGCCAATCAAGCACAGTAATCCCAGTTATTGAACCAGGTTTTGGTGCTTTTGGCAATGTGGGCAGGTGCCAAGTCCTGCTGGAAAATGAAATCAGCATCCCCATAAAGCTCGTCTGCAGAAGGAAGAATGAAGTACTCCAAAATCTCCTGGTAGACGGCTGAGTTGACCCTGGACTTAATGAAGCACAGTGGACCAACACCAGCCGATGACATGGCTCCCCAAATCAACACAGACTTCAAACTGGACTTCAAGCATCTTGCAGTGTGTGCCTCTCCATTCTTCCTCCATACTCTGGGTCCTTGGTTTCCAAATGAGATGCAAAAGTTGCTCTCATCAGAAAAGAGGACTTTGGACCACTGAGCAACAGACCAGGTTTTTCTTTAGCCCAGGTAAGACGCTTCAGACGTTGTTTGTTGTTCAGGAGCGGCTTGACAAGAGGAATACGACATTTGAAGCCCATGTCCAGGATCCGTCTGTGTGTGGTGGCTCTTGATGTACTGACTCCAGCCTGACTTTTGAATGGCTTTTTCCTGACAATCCTCCCCAGACTGCGGTAATCCCTGCTGCTTGTGCACCTTTTTCTTCCGCACTTTTCCCTTCCACATAACTTTCTATTAATGTGCTTTTATACAGCACTTTGGGAACATCCAACTTCTTTTGTAATTACCTTTTGAAGCTTTCCCTCCTTATGGAGGGTGTCAATGATGGTTTTCTGCACAACTGTCAGGTCAGCAGTCTTTCCCATGATTGTGATTCCTACTGAACCAGACTGAGATACCATTTAAAGGCTCAAGAACCCTTTGCAGGTGTTATGGCTTAATTAGCTGATAAGAGTGGGACACTTTGAGCCTAGAATATTGCACCTTTTCACAATATTCAAATTTTCTGATATTGTGTATTTGGGGTTTTCATGAGCTGTAAGCCATAATCATCACAATTATGACAAATCACAGTTTGAACTATCTTGCTTTGCATGTAATGAGTCTATCTCATATATTAGTTTCACCTTTTAAGTTGCATTACTGAAATAAATTAACTTTTGCACAATATTCTAATTTTTCGAGTTTCACCTGTATATACTCCGGTATATGTATACAAGTTCACCAAGATTCCTATCAGGCCCTTTGCTGATATTACCTCTTTGTACATTGGATGTATGTATTGTTATTAAACTCTTTTTATACAAGGATTGTATTATTTCTATATTTGTGTGCATTTATATGCTTATGGCTAATGTAGTTCCTCTGCTCCCAACTACATTGTTAAGATTACCTATTCTTTTCCCTCTTTCAATCGACTTCTCATGAACAAGTAAGTTTGAAAATGTTCAGTCCATTGTCAGAATACAATGACACAGTGGGGAGGATTCCCCCTTCCACCCTAAATGTGTGGATCGGGCGAATCAGGTAAGTTTTTTTTCCTACAGCCAGCTGAATGAACAAAGCTGAACCATGTATGGCCAGTTTTATTCCCTTATAACCTGGACAGTCCCTCTAATCACCAACAACCTCACTAATAACTGGGTAAAATAGCAATCATCACTAAAACCCCCTATTAACTGAGACAAACTATGTCATATTTAACACATATCCCTCACTTAGGAGACCCCCATGATCACTAATAAACACCCCTGTCATGTCTGACAACTCCTTCAATACTGTCACTGAAAACTCCCATTATCTCTAACACCTTCCCCCCACTTATTACTACTGGCTGATAACTCCTCTTATGTGTTTCATCATCAAAGATGTCATCCTTTATCACTCTGTCATTACTTTTCCCTCCTTATCAATGCTGATAATGCCTGTCAGTCCTAACACCCCTGCTAATCACCCCACAATCATTAAACCTCCCTTATTAACTATAACACATCCTCCCTACCTTGTTAGCTAACCCACTCCCTCTTATCACCACTGAATAGCTGTTTAATCACTAACACTCCTCATCACCATTTTCATCACTAATATCTCTGTCATCACTAAAGCTTGCCATATATGGATTGAAATTCAGCTGGTTCATCAGGGACAGGCAGAATTTTGATCCATGTATGGGCGGGCTGGTTGTACAGAAGTCGATCTACTAATCAGGTTCTGTACAAGCAGTCCGTTGGAAAGTTTCCATACAATATGCACCCCCAGCTATAGTCGGAAGCACTGAACAGTATACTTTGAAGCCAGGGAAACAGTCAGAACACAATAGTTCAGCGGAAGTGATTCCCCGATCCACCTCAAATGCGTCAGTTTTCTTTTTAATTCAATCCACTAATTGAACGAAAACAAAAAAAGACTAATGTATGGACTGCCTAACACCTCCCTTTACCACCACTAATAGCCTCCATAATCACTAATAGGGATGGGCCCAAACATTGTCCATTCATGTGTTCACGGAACACACAAACAGTAAGGGCGTTCGGCAGGGTATTTGCCCACTGAGTGCCCCACAATGTACTGCGCTCTCACAGTGCATTGTGATTGGCCAAAGCAATGCTGCTTTTTTTTTGCTTTCCTAAAGTTTTTTTAAATTGAATTTCATTTATTTATTGTTTGCCGCAGCAGTAAAAATATTTAGGGCATAATTTCTGTCCCCCCCAAATTCCCATCCCACACTCTAAAATAAAAAGTTATAAAAATCCCAGAAAAAAATCCCCATCATGTCCTAAAGGCCAACAAGGAGAAGAAGATGCTCTCAGGCAGCTAAAAGAGGGCAAGCAGCCTGTGTTCATAGTGAAATGGGGTGGTCATGGACATGGTGCATTTTCTGCAGGTAGGGCTCGATTGTCCCTTTTTTCCATTGCTGGGCTTTTTATTGAGCCACAACATGCAAAAGAGGTGGTGGAGTGGATAACTAAGCCATCCTCATACTAGATTGCCTGCCACCACAGCTGCCAAAGGGGTCTATTTCACAGGCTCCTTGTCCACAGCTACTCCATCCGTAGCCCCACCATCCTGCATGGAGGAGACATCTGAATTATTCAAACATAGTGTCACATGCTGCTGGAGGATGCGCAGCAATTTCAATGCTTTGACGTTGATTCCCAGGTTGAGGAAGGGAGTGACATGAGTCTAGAGAGAGGGGGTGTCAATGACGGACAAGAAATTGGTAGTCATGTTCCCCCAGCCACAGCATACTGCCAAGTTGGCTCCAGTGATGAGGAGGGAGGGGATGATGAGGTCACTGACTTGGGTACCTGAAAGAACAGAGGAGGAAAGTGAGACAAGATAGGATGTCCTCCAGGGGCAGGCATAAGGCCAGACACCCTATAGCATCACACGACAGAGCTCCACAGGTGAAGTGCTGCTGACCTCCAAAAGTTAATTGGTGTGGGCTTTTTCTTCAGCACACCAGAGCATTGCTGTTTATAGTCTCTGTCTGAAGCGGATCAAAGGTGGCCAAAACACCAGCTGCTTGGGCACCACATGCTTGACAAGACATAAGATGACCTGCCATGAGTTGGCAACAGCAACTGAAGATTCACATCATAAAAAAGTGCACACTTCCCCTTGCTCCTCATCTAGGATCCCTACCCCTACTATACCTCTAGTTGTCTCAACAGCTTCCACTGTGAGGGAAGATGGTTAAGCAATGGGTTTCACAGGTCCTTGCACCTATTCTGCTAGCAGTAAACCACCTGTTGATTTCACCAAGTGCATTTCGCTACCCCAGTTGCTGAACTGTAAAAAACAAAATAATGTCCCACCCATCCACATGCTCAGCGTCTAAATGCTAATTTGGCCAGATTGCTAGCATTACAACTGCTGAATTTCCATCTGGTGGACTCTGCCCCCTCCCATGAATTTGTGGAATGTGCTGTACCACAGTGGCAGGTTCCAAAAAAAAAATAAACGTTTCTATATAAGGCCATTCCAGCTCTGTACCATCATGTGGAAGGCAAAATTTGGCCTCGTTGGACAGGGCAGTCAGCAGCAAGGTCTACATTACTGCTGACAGATGGTCCAGTCAGGGGCGTTACATTTCCTTCATGATGCACTGGGTAACTCTGCTGGCAGCTGGGAAGGATGCAGGACAGGGTTCAGTGCTGGAGCTTGTTCTGTCACCACGCCTTCAAAGAGCTGGTGGCGATTCTGCCACATCTGTCTGCTCTACCCCCTCCTTTTCCTCTATGGCCTCTTCTGCTGAATTGTACTCTGAATTAGCAGTGCTCCCCAAGCGTTCAAGGGACTACGCAAGCAGTCAGGCTAAACGATGCCATGCGAGGCTTCAGCTGTTCTATGTCCTAAAGGAATTTAATTTCATATCCCAAAGCATTCAAAAAACATTATTTATGCCAACAGACTCTCAGGTCCAAAGCAACATTCTTGCTTTACAGTTTTGAACATTAAAATTCACATGGGGAGGCTACGGATAGCTTTAAATACAGTATTTTGTAAATATATAGCTGTCTACTGAAAGCCAAGCATGATACTGATCAAGATATGAAGGTGAATAATTCCATACCTTGTGCAAATGTATTTTGCAACCCATGTTATTAGTGTAAATTTGGTCTTTTTTTAATGAGATCTATTTTTAAAGAAGCCGTGAAATGAATTAGGTGAGCTTGGTTCATATTCTGTGCTACCTAATATGGCATTTTCAGCATTTTTAAATGACCAGATTTCATTGAAATAATCCCTGTTGATCCTTCCATGAAAGTCCTTTCAAGCACTTCCTGTGATAAGCTGAGAATGCTCTGTCCTTGTCATCTTATTTGGACTCTGATGCTGTCATTGTGCCACAAAAACTGCCACTGAAGACTAAAAAGTTAGGTGGGTATAGTTGTCACCATCAAGAAACCTGTCATAAGCAATGATGAGGAGCCATTGCTGTTTGTGTGGTAGGAAATGGCTACAATAAATAAAATTCAACAAACAATGAAAAAAGGTGAAAACAAATATTTTATTTACCAACAGTCATTTATGTATAATATTCAGTGCTTTCGCAAACTAAATGTCATTCAGTTACTGAAATCCTTGCATATGGTTTGGAGATTTATGGTGCATTTTATGGAGTGGTTGGCAATTTGAAATAAAAGATCATCCTAATTGCAACTTGGTGTACTATCCCTGAATTGCTTTCTAGCTGCCTAATCAAACAGGGTTCTAAATGAAAATTGTAGGAAAATTTTGATGGGGTAACTAGTGCTAAGAAAAAAAAACAAAAAACTAATGTATGCCTAAATATGCAATCTACACATGTAGTTCATGATATAGAAAAATGCTTGGCACTTTCACAATTTAAGATAATTTTTATTGTATTATTTAAATGCATTTCAACTAATATAATACTGTTGAAATATAAATACAGGAAATGTTTACTTGAAAAAGTTTCTAAATCAATGCACATTCTTTCTACCACTGTATCAGTTCAAAGCATACATAAAAATGTTCTAAACTGAAAGAAAAATAAAGGGTATCTAAACAAAAACTTTGTTTTTTTTATAGAGAGTAGAAAAGGATGAAAAACTCTGTATACATAAATGTGTTCTCCACTGTGCAACTCATACCAAAATTCCAAATTCATAGAGTAATTCGTAAAAGACAAACCAAAAAATTGGAAATTTGGATTAACACATATGTCAAAAGCTTGTGGTCTGTTAAAAATGTACCTTTTTATTTAACCACTTGCCTACTGGGCACTTTTACCCCCTTCCTGCCCAGGCCAATTTTCAGCTTTCAGCGCTGTTGCAGTTTGAATGAAAATTACACGGTCATGCAACAATGTACCCATATGAAATTTTTACCACTGGGGTTTTTATTTTTTGCACTGTAAACAAAAAAAAGGTAATTTTTCTCCTTCACTGATGTGCATTGATGAGGCTGCACTGATGGGCACTGATAGGGTGGCACTGGTGTGCACTGATGAGGAGGCACTGATATGTAGCAATGGGCGGCACTGACTGATAGTACCGACTGGAGGCACTGACAGGCGACACTGTCCATGGACGCCCTTTCAGAACTGTCTTTCAGCTATAGAGCAGTTGGGAAGCGGTTAAAAATATATGATAAGTCATATAAACATTTAGGAATTATGCAGTGACATCTTGGAACATAGGTCTATTATACAATGTTTTTAATTGGACGTGTGATATCATGTTAGAAGGGTAGACAGGAAGGCCTTGTTAGGGTAGAAATTCCATAATTATCTAATATGAAATCAGCCTTTTTTATATGTTTATATGTTTAAACATGCATCTTTAAAATAAAAGAATGAATGAATTAAGAGACTATTATATTGATATATGTGTACCTCAAAAGTCCAATTTTTTTGTTTGTCATTTATTTTTTCTCTAATGATAAAAAACCCTATCCTTTTTTTTTATTGCTGTCTACCAATTGGGTAGAATCACCCACTCTATTTGTCCTTGTGACCATTTTCACTTAAACATAATGTGACTGGAAAATCCAAAGTTAGAGGAAACATCTTTGACTGGCATCACCTGTTCCAGTGACAACTGTTAGGAAAATCTCCCCAATAGGATACAGAAAAACATAACTGCCAGTGGTATTAACCCTATTCCTATTCTCTCCTAGTCTATCCAAAAGTAATAAAAATGTTTTGGTATTACATGCACTTTAAAAAGTATGTCAGGGCAACCACATATATGCTGTATATCTTTACTATATGCACCTTTCTGCCTGTTTTATCCCAAAAAGACCCTGCAAGTACTGAAAAATATCCATTGTTCTGCCAGAATTGCACAAAGTTCCTAAATCCTGTAGTCCGGGAACACAGAACATTTTTGTAGAATAGATGGTGTCAGCCCTGCCAGTTTTCTTTTGTTAAACTACACAATTCTTTCTACTCTTTCAAACATACACAGATACATTAATTTGTATTTAAGAAGAAGGATTAGCAGACCTAGAATCCTTGAGATTACACAGGAAGTGCCCACAAAACATAGGACAGCTCTGAATTTCTAACATAAGAAATTTGTATTTTTTGCACTTGTTGAACAGATTTAACAAAAACACTTTCAACAGTATATTTAACAGATTAAAAGGTAGCAAATACAAGATTTTCATGATTAGGTTTTACATACACTTTAATAACTTTAATGAATGGAAAGGGAGTATTTCTTTTTTCTTTACAGAATGTCCTTGGAAAGTCCCTATGTGCCAACATTGAAGCAAATAGCTGAAGAAAACGTTTTCATTTTTAAAGTCTTGATTCATACTCTAACCTGTCATCTAGATAATGGAGAGGAGATGGAGAACTGTAACCAAACATCAGCGAGTAGATTCACCTTGCTTGGTCTTTCCAGCGTCCCCAAGCTGAAGATTGCCTTCTCCTTGCTCTTTCTCCTGATGTATATGGTGACATTATCAGGAAATCTTCTTGTGATCATCGCAGTGAGACTTAATTCCCGACTTCAGAATCCCATGTACTTTTTCTTGAGTAACCTTGCAGTCATTGACATATGCTTCTCAACAACCATAGTTCCCAAAATGCTTAGCAATACCTTGTCTCAGGATAAAACTATTTCCTTGCTGGGATGTGCAGCCCAAATGTATTTCCATCTGGCTCTAGGAGCTACAGAGTGTTTGATATTGGCTGTAATGGCCTATGATAGGTACAATGCTATTTGCAAACCTTTAAAATACACTGCTATCATGACTCAAAAACAATGCTTCTATCTGGCTGCTGGATGTTGGATTGTGAGTTTTTTAAACTCTGTGATCCATGCAATTTTTACATTCCAACTGCCATACTGCAAGTCCAAAGAAATCAACCACTTTTTCTGTGAGATGCCCCCACTGTTCAGGCTCTCCTGCAGAGACACTTGGTTCAATGAAATTGCAGTGTACATATCTGGTGGCCTAATTGCTCTTTGCTCTTTCCTGCTTACTTTGTTGTCCTACATTCACATTCTCTCCAATATCATAAATATCCAATGTACAAGTGGGGGCCATAAAGCTTTTTCCACCTGCGCTTCCCATCTCACTGTTGTCACTCTTTACTACGGAACTATCATATTTATGTATCTGCGTCCTCAATCCAGTTTCTTCCCAGATCGTGACCGGGTGGTCTCCATCTTGTATACAGTGGTGACTCCTATGTTGAATCCCATCATCTATAGTGTTAGAAACAAAGATATAATAGGAGTGATAAGGAAAACAAAGCACAGTATGATGTATTTCTAACCAGCTAGTTTTGATTAAAATATTTAGTATTGAGAGAGTGCAGTATATTGATAATGCGTTGGTTCTACAACTTAGTGCATTGTATTGACATTCTCCAGTACAAGATTTAAAACTTTACTTTTATGGCCAATAATATTAATAACTGTAATGGTGTTATCAGCCTCATGGATCTAACATTATGTCCAAGAACTTGTATAATCCTACCTATATGACTGGATCTTTTAAAGTGCTGCCGGTATGATCAAGAACTTATATGGCCCTGCACATTTGGCCAATATTTTCAGAAATTTAAACAGCTCTTTTGGTTTGGCAAGGCATTTTTACAGATCCTCCCATTTGACCAGGAAATTATACTCCTCACTTACATCCAGGAACTTTATTCTGGCCAATATCTTTTACAATCATTCCTGTCTGATTAGTACCTTATATTTCTTGTTCAAATGGTCAGGTATTTGTAGGCCCCCAATGACAATAAATGTGTATCATTCTTATGTATATGTTTTATCTTCATATACACAGAGCTCTGTGAAATGTGTAAATAGGTCCCCATGAGCCTCAGATGATCACCCCTTAATATCGCCAATCATATTGCTTATTTTTCTAATGTTTGAGGGAATTCTCTGATTTGTAAAGACATTGTCTTTCTGATAGATCTGAGGGTAAAGATCATCAAAGGTCAAATTTGCAAATGCCAGAAACTTCACTTCCTAGAAGCATAAATAAAACATAAATCCAAGTGTAGTTATAATTTATAACAAAAATTTCAACACAAGGTACATAACTTACAGTTACTAGTTGGTGTCCCTTCTGCTGAAAAGCGGAAGCTCCACTTATTTGCCTCCTCCTCCCCTCCACTGCCATATTTAGCACCTTTTGGGGGGAGGGCAGATACCTGTTTTTGACAGGTACCCGCTCCCACTTCCTCCCTCTCGCAGTCTACTGGGAACTTTCACAGGTCCCAGAAGACTGCTGAACCAATTAGGAGGTGCAGTGTGACTCGTGCATGCGCAGTTAGCACAAGACTGTGAAGCCGCAAGCTGTCACAGCCTGGTGCCCACAGTTGAGATGCCGGCGCCATGGAGGAGAGAAGGGACAGCGCGTATGAGAACATCGCTGGACTGTGGGACAGGTAAGTGTGTGTTTAGTAAAAGTCAGCAGCTACAGTTTTTGCTGACTTTTAATATACACAAAACACGGCTGGAACTCCGCTTTAAGGGGCTGTTAGGAGCTCTCATGAAGAGAGCTTGACTATATCGTCCTTTCCTGCCAGATCCACCATTCAATGAAGCTGTACTACAGCTTCTATGAATGACACAAAATCACTGAATGGAGGGGGTGGAGCTATCATCCTCCCAACCCCATTCCTAATTCCTATTCAATTTCTAGAAGATGTAGTATGGCTTCTATGAATGGTGGATCTGGCAGGAAAGGGTGAGCATAGTCAGGCTCTCTTGATGAGAGCTCCTAACAGCACCTTAATTGTATTAACCCCTGATATACCAAAAAAATTACACTAGCAAGAATGAGGGGGTAGAACGGAGGAAGATTTCTATGGTAAAAGGAAGAATTACCACAAGAGACACATCCTTCTAACTGTAAGTTATGATTTTTTGTTTTGCATTTCAACTGCACTTAAGCTAAGGTTTTTCTTAACGTTTGCTAACATATATACATTGATCTAAGGACTCACTTTTAATGAAGCGTTTGAGTGAACTACTTGATATACATTTATATAAACTGTTTAAGGCAGGGGTGGGCAAACTTTTTGACTTGAGGGCCGCAATGGGTTCATATATTGGACCCGGGGGCCGGACCAAGAGTAGATGAATGATGTGTATGTGTCATCCATAGTAAGTATAGTAATATTCCCCCATAGTAAGCATAGTAATTAATCCCCCATATAGTAATTCATCCCCCATAGTAATTCATCCCCCATATAGCAATTCATCCCCCATATAGCAATTCATCCCCCATATAGCAATTCATCCCCCCTATAGTAATTCATCCCCCCTATAGTAATTCATCCCCCCTATAGTAATTCATCCCCCCTATAGTAATTCATTCCCCATGTCCCCCCCGTGTCAATTCACTTACCTTTGCTCCGCGCGTTCCTCTTGTTCCCGCGCCGTTCGGTGTAGCATGAAAATCTGTCTCCTATGAGGATCTGTCCCCCTCGACGTATCTGCGCATGTGCCAGTTTCAGGCATTAGCAGCCGATCGGCGATCTCCGGCACATGCGCAGATACGTCGAGGGGGGACAGATCCTCATAGGAAACAGGGCGGACTGTGAGAGGAGCCTAGTGGGAGCCTAGCTCCGCGGGCCGGATTAAAAGGTCCGCCGGGCCGTAGTTTGCCCATTGCTGGTTTAAGGCCTGGTTCACAACTAGGGGGTTTTCAGTACAGTTTTGCAGAAAAGCACTACAGTCCATTTTGCAAAGTTTCTTATGGGTCACATTCACACTTGTGCATTTTCCACTGGTGGTTTTTTTGGAAAGGATCAGGGACTTTTTACCCACAGCAGGTTGCATTTTTGGTTCCACAGACTTGCATTTTTTATGTGTTTCTGCTGGTTTCTCCTGCAAGACAACTCCCAAAAAGGCGACACACATCAAAACACATTACAAATGTTTCAAGAACACATGTGAAATAATGCAAAATGCACCAGGAAAGTGCACCAACTACAACCTGCATGTGCAGGCCTAACAAGCCTAAACCTTTGTAGTTTTGTTCGGTGAGACTTGCAAGTCTCTTGTTGCTGCCACACTATATAGCTAGTCAGATTACACCATGGTTTCCCATATTATCCTTCCTCTGAGCAGGCAAAATGTTATCATCATCTCACTGCAGATGCATTCTCCAATAGGCTTGTAGATGACACAATAGTCTCTAGCCGGCCATAGATTATGCGATTTTCTTTCCTGCAATAATGAGTTGCAGGAAAGAAAATAGTTTAATTCCTCTATCAACATAGAGAGTGTTGATAGGGGAATCCCTCCCACGAAGCCGTTCCTGCCTGGAGAACACAACGGTTATTGCTAGCAGCTAAAGCCTATAGCAATAATAGCATGCTTGAAATCTGACATGCCGGTCAACTTGGGTACAATCAGTCTGCCCATAGATGTATTGAATATCAGCCAATCCTTGCTGTACCGGCCAAGATTCTCACCATCTGTGGCCGACTTTAAAAACTAAAACAGAAAACCATGGTATCTCCTTGCATGGTCATGCGTGTAGGTGGAAAAGAATCACAAAACCTCAACAAACATTTGTACATTTTATTGTTGGTTTTTTAAAAGTTAAAAGTGTGGTAACACTGGAGAAAATGTCTTTTACAGGGCCCAAGCCTGTATCAATAAGGGCTATAACATTAGGGGAAAAAGAAACTCAACGTCAGTGCACAAATGGTAGAAAATCTTAAGGGTGAATCAGCTTATTCTCCAATATAATCCATGCCCAGAGTCAACTCCAGGCTTTGCATCTCTCTACAGCAGTGTTTCTCAACTCCAGTCCTCATGGACCCCCAACAGGTCATGTTTTCAGGATTTCCATTATTTTGCACAGGTGATTTGATCAGTTTCACTGGCTTAGTAATTACCACAGCTGTTTCATCTGAGGGAAATCCTGAAAACATGACCTGTTGGGGGTCCATGAGGACTGGAGTTGAGAAACACTGCTCTACAGATAGGGGAAATCTTTGATCCTGAGCAAAGCAAAACAAAAAAAGAAGGGTGCACCAGCACCAACCAAAGTGTCAAAAGGGTTTAAGTACATGGATATGTAAATATACCATCAAAATTTGCACTGGTTCAGATGGATTGTAAGCTGCCAACACTAAATTCTGATACAAAGAACGTGCAAGGCATACAAATAAAAGCGTAGCGCTAAAAGTGTAAACAATAAAAATGCAATCCTAGCTGTGCATCCGTGAAGCTAGATGTGACATTGCTTCCAATACAATATAAAAATAATACAAAATTGGAAAATAAAAGTGAGTCCAGATTGCAAAAAATTGGAATCCAATGACCACTTTGAAAGCCTGAAGGTGCGTAACTTCCTCATTTCACTTCCTGACTACCTAGCACAGTTTTGGAGGCCCTGAAATGCCAGGATAGCACCAAACCACCCAAATTACTCTTTTTGGAAAGTAGACACCCCAAGGAATTTAAAAAGAGGCAGATCTCATTTTTCCTCACAAGGTTTTGAAATATAAAAAAAGAAAAGAAAAGAATAAAATGTTTTGTTTTCTTTCTTCATATTAGAAAAACTTGTGGCAACAAACAAGATCTGCAAAGTACTCACCATGCTTCTTATCAAATTCCTTGGGATGTCTACTTTCCAAAAAAGGTTCATATGTGTGTGTGTGTGTATGGGGGGGGGGGGGGGTTGGTGCTGTCCAGGGCCTCCCAAACTGTGATAGGTAGTCAGGAAGAGTAATGAGGAACTAAGGCCTTTTAAAAGCCTGAAGGCGCTTATTGGATTTTGGGGTCCTGTACTTGGCTAGACTGCCAAAATGTCTCTCACATGTGGTATCCCCATACTCGGGAGTAGCAGCAGAATGTATTTTGGTGAGTAATTCCACATATACCCATGGCATGTGTCAACAATAAATAATTTAAGTGACAATTTTGCGTAAAAAAAAAAAAAGTGTGTCATTTTCCAAAAACTTGTGGAAAAAAAAAAATCTTCCATGCACTCAATATGTCTCTCAGCAGATAGCTTAGGGTGTCTACTTTCCGGGGTCATTTGGGGGTGTTTGTGCTATCCTGGTATTTTAGCACCTCAAGAAATGTGATAAGCTGTCAGAAAGTAAAAACTGTGTACATTTCATTATCTATACCATAGTTTGTAGAAGCTATAACTTTCACACAAAGTTATAAATTTACACTTATTGGGATTTTTTACCAAAAACATGTAGCAGAATAAATTTTGGCCTAAATTTATGACTAACTCTGAGTTTACTATATATTTTTATAGTTTTTTTATAGTTTTTCTTCAAAATTTTCAGTATTGTTTTGTTTATAGCGTGAAAAATAAAAAGAGCATAAGTGATCAAATACCACCAAAAGAAATCTCTATTTGTGTGAAAAAAAAGGACATAAATTTTGTTTGGGTGCAGGATTGCATGACAGTGCAATTGCCAGTTGAAATAGTGCAGCGCAGAACAGCCTGGTCAGGAAGGGGGGGTAAATCCTCAGGAGGGCAAGTGGTTAATAAAACTTTATTAAAAAATTATTTTTTTTACAGTCGAACCAGCCAGAGACTAAGTAACACAAACACTCACAAGAAGGAGGCAGCCCTATGAATTGCTAATGAAACAGTTGAGATAGAAATGGACATTGAGCTCCCTCCTGCTGAGAGTTGTCTGATGAAGTGTCCCCCTCCCCAATGTTTATTAAATTTTTTCACCACCCAGAATTTCAGACCAGTAGGGTCCCTATTATGACAGTCCCTGAAGTATTTGGAAACAGAATGGGTTTTTATTCCTTTTTTAACATTATTAATGATGTGTTGCCTCATTCACAAATGTAGTTTCCTAGACGTTCACCCTATAATACTGTTTCTGACATGGACACTCTAACATATAAACAACCCCCTGGCCTGGCCAGTCAAGATGGCCAAAAGATCCTGATCCCAGAAGAAGAAAGAACTAAGATATCTTCCTTCATGAGGAAGTAAAGGGAGTTCAGTACAGTATATTTCAGCTTTAAAGTAGTGACATAGCTCCAGTTCACATTCTAGCCTGCATTTGAACTGCACTGCATTCCTATGCAATTCACATGCAATTCTATACAGTGTAATTGGAGCCCAATCATTTTGAATGGGCTCAAACCGTGCTGCATCGCACCAAAGAAGTGCAGGCACCTTTTTTTGGGCCGCACCAGTCGTTTTGTATCATGCAATCTGGTGTAGGCAAACCACACTATGTTTGTGATGCATTTGGAGTGTCGTTAATTTTATATTGACACCCACAGTGGATTGCAAACACAGTGCAATTGCAATGTAGGGCAGAAAACCCATTTGGATTGCTGAATTTCCAGTACAGCATACAGTATGTGTGAACCTAGGCTTATACCTATTATGTATTACCACTTCTTGTGCACTTTTTGTCTACCATTTACATATGTTAAATACTTTATAAATAATCCCTAGCAAATAAAACAATCGCATATTATTTTTTAAGGTTAGGGAAGGTCAAAGCCTTTACCTCTTAAATTATACCTTGATTCCTGTCCTGGTGACTATAGAGGAAGTAAATATTTCCAGTAAAACGCAGAGCTCTTTGACAACTTAATAGTTTTTATACTTTTATTTCAAGCAGAAACTCTTCCAAAGCAGTCAGAAGTGCTGCCAAAGAAACTGGTACCAGTAATTGACAAACTGTGTCCTAAACTACTTTTATTGTTCCACATTGTCCGTAGAGCTTTGTGACTGTAGAATTACACACAACAATAAAATTATTGTACTACAGGTGTGTTAAAAATAATTTCTTCTTATATATCTTTCCTTACAAATTACATACCAAGCATATACACTATAGTGCCAAAAGTATTGGGATGTCTTGCCTTTTCATGCAAATTAACTTTAATGGCATCCCAGTCTTAGTCCGTAGGGTTCAATATTGAGTTGGCCCACCCTTTGCATATATAACAGCTTCAACTCTTCTGGGAAGGCTGTCCACAAGGTTTAGGAGGGTGTCTATGGGAATGTTTGACCATTCTTCCAGAAGCGCATTTGTGAGGTCAGGCACTGTTGTTGGACCAGAAGGCCTGGCTCGTAGTCTCCGCTCTAATTCTCTAAGGTGTTCTACCGGGTTAAGGTCAGGCCAGTCAAGTTCTTTCACCCCAAACTTGATCATCCATGTCTTTATGGACCATGCTTTGTGCACTGTGCGCAGTTATATTGGAACAGGAAGGGGCCATCCCCAAACTCTTCCCACACAGTTGAGAGCATGAAATTGTTCACATTATCATAGTTCCTAAAATGCTAAACAATACAATATTTTGGGATAAAGCCATTTTGTTTTAAAATTAACAGCCTAAATGTATTTCCTTTTGGTTATAGGGGATACAGGGCCCCATTTACTTAAGCAGATCACATTCGGTATTTAGGTGATCTGACACATTGTTACTAAATATCACGTGATGCTGAAAATATCAATTCGCTATCCCTCTATGTGGTATTTACCTCAAAAATGCTCGGTAAATACCTCATATAATGGCTTTAAAGTTAGTTTACTAAAGGAATAAATAAATGCATATGGTAAATAAGTAGTTGTCCAGGCATGCAATATTTAAGGAATATAATAGCCAATTTGGAGTAGTTTTTGGATCAGTTCTCTCAACAGTAATGCATAGAAACCTAAATATGAAAAACAAAGAAACGGTGGGGTTTATTTAGGGGCAAATAGACTGAGCACTCTGCATGTGCAGTTGCTCCAGAGCTTAGTAAATGAGGTAATGCTTCTTTTTACAAACAATACCCAATCACATGCAAGGAAAATAAGCCCGTGTTACCTTGATATTATCATTGAGGTCTGTTTAAGGAAGTGAGCAGCTAGCACGCACCGAATCATTACATATATAATAAGAAAGATTTATAGAGTTACATATGTATATTGATACAATGTAAGTGGAATTTGGTAGGTTATCCATGGCCTTCCCTGATACAGGGATCACTAAATATTTTTTGATTTATATGCATGTACTTGTACCCATAAGAGGCGGATTGCATTGAGCGGTGGAGAAGACACGAGATGTGGTTGAGGCTTCCCTCTGGTCATGAAGACACTTCTGTCCTGTTCCAGTGTAACCATCCCACTGAATATCACATCATGAGAGGAACGACCGAACGGATTCATGAGATAAATACTGCAAATTTCCATAAAATACTGTATGCAGTATTTTAGAAGTTTTTTTTGTGACTTGCAAACAATTTTTTAAAAGTGCTAAGAGGTATTTTACCGCAGATCTTAAAGAGGTAGATATCACTTTGTCAATGGAGCCCACAGAGCATATTGGCTGCAATGACCCATGATAAGCACAACACAGTCTGTAAACCATTGAAATATACTGTACTACTATTATGTATGAAAAATTTTGCTTTTTGGACTTTGGAACTCCTAATATTGAGGGATAGAATTTTTTTGTGTTATTTGTGGGACCATTTTAGGTCCAGTGACTTTATGTTTTAAAATATGTAATGCCTTAATGTTCAATAAAAATCTTCTTTGAAAAACATACAGTATATTGTAAATAGTTTTATTTATGTCAATGGAATACATTCATAATGCATAATAATATGAAAGTGATGAATAAATAGTGGAAGATACTTCTGCTATTACTGTGAAAAGAGTTGAAGAATGAACAAGGGAGGTGCTGAAACATATACAAGTGGAGATTCTTGAGACATGGATCTTTTTATCTTCATACCTAAACAGAATTTCAATTATATGTATATGGGATCCGCATGATGAACAGTCAGGCAATCAGACTCATTGCTAACAACAGACATTATTATCACTACTTAGAGCAAGAATCAATAAGCATTTGTTTATTCTAAAACAATAGTGTCTGTGCTACACAATAATCTCAACTGCAATTTTATTGTGAAAGAATTTATTAGAATCTCAGCAGCACCTCCAAAATTAATTTCAGAACGTTTGAACAGTTAATTGATCAATTCTTGACAGTGCCTCCAAGATAAAAATAAACTAACAAATATAATTACACTGACCGAATAATTATTCCCTGAAACTTGCTGCTTTATGCAGATATTCTTAACCACAAGAAAATTGTGAAAGTGTGGACAGAGACAATAAAAGAGTAAATTAAGATTTATTTTACAATTAAGTCACTAACAAAAACAGATAGCAATAAGATTAAAAAGTATGACTTAAACATTATATCTCACAATTAATTTCTTCAACTTACGCGACTCATGTAAATATATATATATATATATATATACACACACACACACACACACAGTATATTGCCAAAAGTATTCGGACACCACTCCAAATTATTGGATTCAAGTGTTCCAATCACTTTAATGGCCACAGGTGTATAAAATCAAACACCTAGGCATGCAGACTGCTTCTACAAACATTGTGAAGAAATAGGTCGCTCTCAGGAGCTCAGTGAACTCAAGCGTGGTACCGTGATAGGTTGCCACCTGTGCAATAAGTCCATCTGTGATATTTCCTTGCTACTAAATATTATTTGGTCAACTGTTAGTGGCATAACAAAGTGAAAGCAACCTGGAACAGCAATTCAGACAAGAACTGGTAGGCCATGTAAAATGACAAAGCGGGGTCGGTGTATGCTTAAGCGCACAGTGCGCAGAAGTGGCTACCTGTCTGCAGAGTCAATAGCTAAAGACCTCCAAACTTCATGCAGCCTTCAGATTAACAAAACAACAGTGCATAGAGAGCTTCATGGAATGGGTTTCCATGGTCAAGCAGCTGCATCCAAGTCTTACATCACTAAGTGCAATGCAAAGCATCGGATGCAGTGGTGTAAAAACATGCCGCCACTGGACTCCAGAGCAGTGGAGATGTATTCTCTGGAGTGATGAATCACGCTTCTCTGTCTGGCAATCCGATGGACGTGTCTGGGTCTGGCGGTTGCCAGAACGGTACTTGCCTGACTGCATTGTGCCAAGTGTAAAGTTTGGTGGGGGGGATTATGGTGTGGGGGTTGTATTTCAGGGTTTGGCCCCTTAGTTCCAGTGAAGGGAACTCTTAAGGCGTCAGCATACCAAGACATTTTGGACAGTTTCATGCTCCCAACTTTGTGGAAACAGTTTGGGGGTGACCCCTTCCTCTTCCAAAATGACTGCGCACCAGTGCACAAAGCAAGGTCCATAAAGACATGGGTGAGTGAGTTTGGGGTGGAGGAACTTGACTGGCCTGCACAGAGTCCTGACCTCAACCCGATAGAACCCCTTCGGAATGAATTAGAATGGAGACTGTGATCCAGGCCTTCTCGTTTGACATCGGTGCCTGACCTCACAAATGCGTTTCTGGAAGAATGGTCAAACATTCTCATAGGCACACTCCTAAACCTTGTGGACGGCCTTCCCAGAAGAGTTGAAGCTGTTATAGCTGCAAAGGGTGGGCCAACTCAATATTGAACCTTACGGACTAAGACTGGGATGCCATTAAAACAGTATATTAATTTCAATTACCTCCCCCCCCCCTTTAGATATCATAACCAGATAAACAATCCCTAGCAGACAATTATTCTGCTATTATTGGATGGTACCTGTTGCTCCCCTGTAGTAGGAGAAAGAAACCACGTCTAACAATGAGGTGTTTCACTTTCCAGAGAGCATTAAATATGGTCACAGGAAATCCCAGTTTTTGTCATCCTTATCAACTGATTTTTTTGCATACCTTTCAGTGCTAGTTCACACTGATCCCAATAACACGCCTCCCTGCAGACACTCATTATTGTAATCCTTTCCAGCCCTTCACAAACAAACTGCCTCTACTACAGCCAAATATTTACTTATTTTGACTCATAAGTCCAGAGCACCTGCTGCCATTTTTCTGCACCCCTGTTTTCATGCATAGGATGTGGCAAGGCTAAGTGCCTCAATTATGCACAAAACAAAGGAACTGGGGTGAAGAAAAGTGGCAGAAGGTATTCTGGACTGAGGAGTCAAAATTTAAAATATTTGGCTGTAGCAGGAGGCAGTTTGTTTGCTGAAGGGCTGGAGAATGACATAATAATGGAGTATCTACAGGCAACGGTGAAGCATGGTGGAGGTTCCTTGCAAGTCTGGGAGTGCATTTCTGCAAATGAAGTTGGATATTTGGTCAGGATCAATGCTGTCCTCAATGCTGGGGAATACAGGCAGATACTTATGTATCATGTCATAACATCAGGGAGGCATGTGACTGGCCCCAAATGTATTCTGCAGCAGGACAACAACCCCAAACATACATCCATTGTCACTATGAACTATCTTCAGTGTAAATAAGAACAAGGAGACTTGAAAGTGATGGCCTGGCCCCCACAGATCCTTGATCTCACCATCATTGAGTCTGTCTGGCACTATATGAAGAGGCAGTCAAATTTGAGGTAGCCTACAACCACAGAAGGTCTGTGTTTAGTTCTCCAAGATGTTTGGAACAACTTACCTGCTGAGTCCCTTCAAAAATTGTATGCAAGTGTACCTAGAAGAAGTTGTTCTGAAGGCAAAGGGTGGTTTGATTTGGATTTCTCTTCTGTTGATTTACTTTCCATTTTGCTAAATGATAACAAATATTAACACTTCTATTTTTGAAAGCATTCTTAATTTACAAATTGACACTATTTTTTTCACACCCTCCTAAAACGTTTGCAGAGTAATATATATATAATTTTATTTATTTATGTATTTATTTATTTTAAATGCACTTACCAAACTTACTGAGGGGAGTTCAAGTCAAACCAGGAAAAACAACTTTCAGGGAGTGGAAACTGCATTTATTTTTCAACATGCTCCCCTGGTACATTTATATACTTATCCTAGCATTTAACTAAGCCAGGAAAGATTCAGCATAATAAGATTTGTCAGCATGCCTGAACCATCCTAGGACAGCCTGCTTCACGTTGTCAACAGTGCTGAAATACTGACCACAGAAATATTAATCTCTTATGAATTTCACAACAAGGTATGCATTGATATCCAGGATCAGGCGTTCCATGCGCTGAAATGTTCACAGGAATGACTGCTTTGGGCTGAGAACCACCACGGCCAAGATCGTCACTTACTGATGTATGGCCATCTTTGAAGCGTTTACACCATTCAAATGGTCACGTCTCATCACCATACTGTGCTTAAAATCTTCTGTAGAGTCTTCTGTAGATATCCACGGGTTTTACACCTTCATTCACAAGAAGCTTCATCACCACACACTGGGGTAGATTTACTAAAACTGGTGCACTCAGAATCTGGTGCAGCTGTGCATGGTAGCCAATCAGCTTCTAACCTCAACTTGTTCAATTAAGCTTTGGCAATGAAACCTGGAAGCTGATCGGTTTTTATGCAGAAGTGAGCCTGATTTTGCACTCTCCAGCTTTAGTAAATAAACCCCACTGTTCCATGTACGCCCTAACACTGTTGTCTGCCATCTTGATTAACCTCCCTAGCAATCTGATTATGTCCATATTTCTGTGCTCAAAGCGGTACATTTGTTTGCATGGAAATATGTATTTTTTTTGTAGACCTGTCATTTTTAGTAATAACTCAATGAAATCTGTCCGAACAAGAGTCTAGTAAAATTATAATTTCAAAATAATCATACAAAATAATAATATAAGAATAATAAAATTAAATATAAGCAAACAAAAAACACTGAAATTTGAAATATAGCGCAAAGGGGGGGGGGGGGGGGCAGCGGATGGAGATGGCGGCTCAGTGACAGAGCTCCGGGAGCCGCCGAGATCTGTGGCGAGTGACAGCGATGGGAGGCAGCTGGTGAACTCGCCATCAACATAGTAAGCCCTCTAAACGAGGGAGGCACACAGGAGGACACATGGGGAAGCGGAAAAATAAGGAGGTGCCCCACAAATTGACGGAGTATTTTACTCCGGCGGGTGGATCCTCCCCTCAACATGACGCCGATCACTGTCCCTTTCCTGAGCTCCAGGGACAGGGGAGGGGGAGGATCACAGCCCTCCTCTGCATACATCCAGCCCAGCAATGACTGCAGGCCTGCAAATTCATCCCCATCCAGCAGCCCACAGAAACACAGGCAATGCTGCTCTACAGATGTGCACTCCATATGTGACCAAATACATACAAATTCACTTTCCCACTATACCACCAGTGAGCTCATTGAGCATTTGGAAGATTACCCCGCAGAGTCCTTACCCCTTACAGCATCAGTAATGAAAGATATGTTAATTATGCTTCAAGGATCCCTGCATAAAGATATAATGGGATTTGTGGCGCAAGTTAACAAGGATGTTGAGTGTCTAGGGGAGCGAGTCTCACATGTGGAAACCAAAATGGGCAAAATTGCTACAGCACATAACAAACTAGTTGATGCATATAACAAGACAGAAGCAGATGTGAAAGCTTTAAAGGTGAAATTAGTGGATCTGGAGGACCGCTCTCGCAGGTATAATATGAAATTCAGGGGCATTGGCGAAAATATACCTGCTGTGGAACTCCGCAAATATATCCAACAAATGATCTCTACTCTGCTACCGCACACTCCGAATAGAGAAGTAGTGGTAGATAGAACCCATAGACTGCCAAAGCCCTCATTTCTTCAGGATCACATTCCCAGAGACGTGATAGCAAGAATTCACTTTTACCACATCAAGGAAGAGTTAATGCTATTTGCTCGGAAAAATATTCCACTTCCTGCCCCCTACGCTGGGATTACATTATTCACCGATCTTTCGCAACATACCATTTTAGCACACAAAAAATTGCTTTCCTTCACGAAATTGCTAGGCAATAACGACATCAAATATCAGTGGGGCTTCCCTACTAAATTGATTATCACTAAAGATAATCGTGTGATCATGGGTAATTCTGAAGAAGGATTCCAGTTAGCCAAAAAATGGGGCCTCCTCCCAACTGATGAAATGCCAGCGTCTGGTAAAGCTTCACCCAGGAATTTCGCCTGACTGGGAACAAGTAGCAGGATGATGCTTCGGATTGCTACGTCTCCACACCTCCTACTTATTTGCTGTGTACCTGCTGTGCTCCTGGACGGCAATTTAGTGAGCTGTGTTTCTCAGCTCTGAACCCCCCACTCACCAAAGTGATTGAATTCACACAAAGTTTCACGTTTTCTGTTTTTTTTGTTTTGTTAAAATTTTTCCAAACCTCCTTCCTCAGAGCATCCTGATTAGTAAGATATGGCATATATATATATACAGTTGCAAGAAAAAGTATGTGAACCCCTTGGGATTACGTGGAGTTTTGCATGAATTGGGCATAAAATGTGCTCTGAACGTCATCTAAGTCACAACAATAGAAGAACACAGTCTGCTGAACAGAATACTACACAAACATTAGATGTTGCCATGGTTTAGCTGCACATAACATGTAAACATTCACAGTGCAGGGAGGAAAAAGTATGTGAGTCCCTAGCTTAATGACTTCCCCCAGAGCTAATTGGAGCCAGGAGTGAGCCAACCTTGACTCCAATCAGTGTGGTGATATTGGATGTGTTGCTGACAGCTGTCCTGCCCTTAAAAAACACACACCTGTTTTGGGTTTACTGGTTTCAAGAAGCACTGTCTGATGTGAACCATGCCTCGCAGAAAGAGCTGTCAGAAGACCTACGAAAAAGAATTGTTGACTTGCATGAAGCTGGAAAGGGTTACAAAAGTATCTCCTTGAGCCTTGATGTTCATGTGTCCACGGTAAGACAGACTGTCTACAAATGGAGAAAGTTTAGCACTGTTGCTACTCTCCCTAGGTGTGGTCATCCTGTAAAAATGACTGCAAGAGCACAGCACAGAATGCTGCATGAGGTAAAGAAGAATCCCAGAGTGTCAGCTAAAGACCTACAGAAATCTCTGGCACATGCTAACATTTTTGTTAACACATCTACAATAAGGAAAACATGAAACAAGAATGGAGTACATGGGAGGACACCACGGAGGAAGCCATTGCTGGCCAAAAAGAATATTGCAGCACGTTTGAAGTTTGCAAAAGAGCACCTGGATGTTCCACAGCACTACTGGCAGAATATACTGTGGACAGATGAAACCAAGATTGAGTTGTTTGGGAAGAACACACAACACTATGTGTGGAGAAAAAAAGGCCCAGCACACCAACATCAAAACCTCATCCCCACTGTAAAACATGGCGGAGGGAGCATCATGGTTTGGGGCTGCTTTGCTGCCTCAGGGCCTGGACAGATTGTTGTCATTGATGGGAAAATGAATTCCAGAGTTTATCAAGACATTTTTCAGGAAAACGTACGACCATCTGTCCGCCAACTGAAGCTCCGCAGAGGATGGGTGATGCAACAGGACAATGACCCAAAGCATACAAGTAATTCAACAGAACAATGGCTGCAACAGCACAGAAAACGCCTTCTGGAGTTGCCCAGTCAGAGTCCTGACCTCAACCCTATTGAAATGCTGTGGCATGACCTTAAGAGAGCGATTCACACCAGACATCCCAAGAATATTGCTACACTGAAACAGTTTTGTGAAGAGGAGTGGTCCAAAATTACTCCAGATCGTTGTGCAGGTCTGATCTGCAACTACAGGAAACGTTTGGTTGAGGTTATTGCTGCCAAAGGAGGGTCAACCAGTTATTAAGTCCAAAGGTTCACATACTTTTTCCTCCCTGCACTGTGAATGTTTACATGTTATGTGCAATTAAACCATGGCAACATCTAATGTTTGTGTAGTATTATGTTCAGCAGACTGTGTTCTTCTATTGTTGTGACTTAGATGACGTTCAGAGCACATTTTATGCCCAATTCATGCAAAACTCCACATAATCCCAAGGGGTTCACATACTTTTTCTTGCAACTGTATATATATATATATATATATATATATACACACACATATCGAACTCCTCTCACCCTATTTGGACGATAGCTCTCTCTCCCCTCCATGACCAGGATCACCTTGGGTCATGTAAGTCTACCTATTTGGACTGTCTATGCTACCATTCAGTGTACTCCTGCACCATGAGGGCAACCTTTCATCAATTTTCTTGAAATCACCATGGTTTTGAAAATAATATCTATGAACGCTCATGGCCTTAACAGCCCATTCAAAAGACATTCTATGTGGAGAGAAGCACAAAGACTAGCTAGAGATGTAGTCTGTGTTCAGGAAACTCATTTCACTTCCACTAAGATTCCACATTGTTCACATCATATATATCCACATATTTTTATGTCTAATGGTCCTGATAAAAAATGTGGTGTTCTTATAGCTGTTCGCAATTCTGTTGCTTTCTCGCTTTTGTCCCAAATTTCAGATAACAAAGGTAGATACCTAATTATTGTGTGTGAAATTAATAATATCACTTACACCATAGTCAACCTCTATGCTCCTAATGTGCACCAGATCCACTTTTTCAATTCTTTACGAAAAAAAGTACCTAAAATCCAGAAGGGCTTATTATTCTGTGGAGACTTTAACGCTATAATAAATAGCTCATTAGATGTTTCCCATCCCTCCCGCAGTCTGAGACACTCTTTAGCCAATGCACTATCTGAAGTCAATTTGTATGATCCTTTGAGATGTCTACATGCATCTGAAAGAGATTATACGCATTACTCTGCACTTCATAAATCTTACTCGAGAATAGATCTCTTCTTGACGGATATCCAATTACTACAAAATGTCTCCAGTGCTGAAATCCATCCTATGACGTGGTCGGATCATGCACCTATCTCAATTAGCATTGAGGAGTCTTTAAAATTTTCTCCAGTGTTTTTATGGCGAAATTATATATCTATGTATTATAACCCTGCTTTTCGTTGTACCCTTACTACAGCCTTACAAGAATATTTTGACATTAACGCTTCTCCTGAGACAAATGTATTTAGTACATGGTGCGCCCATAAAGCATTTTGTAAGGGTCTACTCTTGAAATTGGCCGCCCAAGCAAGACGAGACAGGAACAAAAGATTTGTGGATTTGATGGATAGGATATCCAGATTAGAGCAACTCCATAAACAATCCTTATCCCCTACTGTTTTGCAGGAACTTCAAAAAGCTAGATTTGAGCACAGGACCATTATGGCATGGCGACATGCTCTAAATCTAAAAAAAAATCAAGACGTCCTTTAATACGCAAGGGAATAAGGCGGGTAAAATGCTTGCAAGATATCTCGCTACTAGGCAATAAAAATCTAAGTTAGCATCAATCGTGGACCCTGTGTCGAACAAACCTACCTATCATCCCAATAAAATAGCGGCAGCGTTACAATCTTACTATTCCCAACTATATATTCTTAAAGAGGACCCTTGCACTCCACAGCCTACCCCAGAGCTGATCCATAAATTTCTACATAATCTACCACTACCTGAATTATCACAACAAAAATTGAAAGAGCTCAATCAACCCATTATGGAAAGCGAGATAAGTGCAGCTATTAAAGCTTTGCCTAAAGGGAATGTTACCCCTCTTCTCCATCAGGCTGACCAAGTAGGTTTTGTAAAAGGTCGACAGGCTGCAGACAGGACCCGTAGGATTCTTAATTTGATGCATTTGGTTGAATCAAGGGGGCTTCAGGCGGTGTTCTTGGCACTAGATGCCGAGAAGGCATTTGACAGAGTCCACTGGCAATATCTAGATGCTACTCTATCCAAATTTAGTATTAATGGCTTCATACAATGTGCCATTATGGCGTTATATACAGTTCCCTCGGCCCAAGTATTCACATCCAATGCCCTGTCAGCCCCCTTTAATATCACAAATGGCACAAGACAGGTGTGTCCTCTATCCCCTATCATCTTTTTGTTGGTGATGGAACCCTTAACGACCGAAATTAGAATTAATCCACGGATCTCGAGCATCCAGGTAGCATCCACTTCACATAAAATTGGTCTATTCACGGACGATGTCATTCTAACTGTCACAGACCCAGTGAACTCCCTTACAGCAGTCTCCACTAACCTGCAGTCTTTTTAGTGAAGTATCCTATTATAAACTAAATATTACAAAATCTTGGCCCTTCCAATTGCTATCCGAAAAAGTCCTTTAAGTTTTCTTAAAGACAAATTTCCCTATCATTGGACCAATAAGAAATTAGACTATCTGGGTATCTGTATTTCAGCTCCGTCCTCACATACCTTTAAAAATAATTTTGAAAAATTGTACCAGTCCACTATTTTGGAAATGCAAAGAATTGATAAATTTGAAATTCCGTGGGTTGAAAGAATAGCAGCATTCAAGATGTTGATTTTTCCAGAAATATTATATTTCTTTAGAACTATACCGATTCTTATTCCTCGGCAATATTTCTATAAGCTAGAGGTGGCCATAAAAAGATTTACCTGGAAAGGGAAGAAGCCGCGCATTCCGTTTATGTCTCTCACCAAACATAAATCCAAAGGAGGAATAGGCCTTCCAGAAATATATATGTATTATTATGCAACAATTCTGGACCAACTTCCAGCCTGGTTTGCCTCCTCAGACAAACTATGGGTACAAGTAGAGCAGAATGTGGTCCCCAGTAAAGAACTACGGGCACTTCTTATGGCTAGATTGGTTACTTCTAGGGACAAAGCACTAGGGACAAAATGTATGTGAAATGCTTTGATACAGTAATGTTTTACTATGTGATTTTAGTGAATGTCCCTTTTACAGCTTTCAAATTTCCCGCCAGTTTTTTTATAGATCAAAAAATAAAAAATGCCCAGGCGATCAAATACCACCAAAAGAAAGCTCAATTCATGGGGAAAAAAGATGTAAATTTAATTTTAATGCAGCATTGTGCAACCGCACAATTTTCAGTTAAAGTAACGCAGCACCGTAACACAAACTGCTTCTGTAACCGTTTCCTGACCGCCCTATAGCAGAAATACTGCTACAGGGCAGCACAGGTGCGCACAATCACACATATATATACAGTGGGGATCGAAAGTTTGGGCACCCCAGCTAAAAATTTGTATTAATGTGCATAAAGAAGCCAAGGAACGATGGAAAAATCTCCAAAAGGCATCAAATTACAGATTAGACATTCTTATAATATGTCAACAAAAGTTAGATTTTATTTCCATCATTTACACTTTCAGAATAACAGAAAACAAAAAAATGGCATCTGCAAAAGTTTGGGCACCCTGCAGAATTTATAGCATGCACCGCCCCCTTTGCCAAGCTGAGACCTGCCAGTGTCATGGATTGTTCTCAATCATCGTCTGGGCAGACCAGATGATGTCAATCTCAAAGGTTTTAAATGCCCAGAATCATCTGACCTTGCCCCAACAATCAGCACCATGGGTTCTTCTAAGCAGTTGTCTTCAAAACTGAAACTGAAAATAGTTGACGCTCAAAAAGCTGGAGAAGGCTATAAGAAGATAGCAAAGCGTTTTCAGATGTCAATATCCTCTGTTCGGAATGTAATTAAGAAATGGCAGTCATCAGGAACAGTGGAAGTTAAAGCAACATCTGGAAGACCAAGAAAAATATCAGACAGAACAGCTCGCAGGATTGTGAGAAAAACAATTCAAAACCCACGTTTGACTGCACGATCCCTCTAGAAAGATCTGGCAGACACTGGAGTTGTGGTCCACTATTCCACTATAAAGAGATACTTGTACAAATATGGTCTTCATGGAAGAGTCACCAGAAGAAAACCTCTTCTACGTCCTCACCACAAAAATCATCGTTTGAACTTTGCAAATGAACATATAGACAAGCCTGATGCATTTTGGAAACAAGTTCTGTGGACCGATGAGGTTAAAATTGAACTTTTTGGCCAGAATGAGCAAAGGTACGTTTGGAGAAGAAGGGGCACAGAATTTAATAAAAAGAACCTCTGTCCAACTGTTAAGCATGGGAATGGATCAATCATGCTTAGGGGTTGTGTTGCAGCCAGTGGCACAGGGAACATCTCATGAGTAGAAGGAAAATGGATTCAATAAAATTTCAGCAAATTTTGGATGGTAACTTGATGCCATCTGTGAAAAAGCTGAAGTTAAAGAGAGGATGGCTTCTACAAATGGATAATGATCCTAAACACACCTCGAAATCCACGGGGGATTACATCAAGAGGCGTAAACTGAAGGTTTTGCCATGGCCTTCACAATCTCCTGACCTCAACATAATTGAAAATCTATGGATAGACCTTAAAAGAGCAGTGCGTGACAGACAGCCCAGAAATCTCAAAGATCTGGAAGACTTTTGTAAGGAAGAATGGGCAAAGATACCTCAAACAAGAATTGAAAGACTCTTGTCTGGCTACAAAAAGCATTTACAAGCTGTGATACTTGCCAAAGGGGGCAGTACAAGATATTAACTCTGCAGGGTGCCCAAACGTTTGCAGATGCCATTTTTTTGTTTTCGGTTATTTTGAAAGTGTAAATGATGGAAATAAAATCTAACTTTTGTTGACATATTATAAGAATGTCTAATCTGTAATTTGATGCCTTTTGGAGATTTTTCCATCTTTCCTTGGCTTCTTTATGCACATTAATACAAATTTTTAGCTGGGGTGCCCAAACTTTCAATCCCCACTGTATATCCCTTGATTGCCAGAAACACGCTCATACATAATAAACCTCCATTGCTAGTATAGTGTCTGAACGGATCAATATCTTTGATCAGACCAGCACTATACCAGCATTCACATTAGTATAGCATTCCCAAAAATGCAGCGTTAGCGGGATCAGCCCTGGCACCAGCCAGCACCTGTGTTTAGCCCCTACACTTACCCCCCCTTCTCCCCCAGCAAGTGCAGTGTCAGGAGGTCCCTGTCACCTGATACATTGCACACAAAACCACAGTGTTCGCAGAATCAGGCCTGATCTCTGTTAGCACTTGTCGGTAAATTTTGATGACTCTCATATGCAGCAGAGTGCCAGTACTAGTGCCGCGGTACCTTTTGGTGAACTGGCGAGCACCAGTGGTCTAGTACATCCTGGTCTTTCACATACCTCTTAGATTGTAAGTTCCCAGGATCAGGCCCTCCTGACCCTCTTGTATTGAACTGTATTGTTGCTGTATTGTCTCCCGTTAAATTGTAAAGCGCTGGGCAAACTGTTGATGGCATATAAATCCTGTATAATAATACCAGCACTGCAGTATGACTTGATGACGTGGCAAGTCCCAGAAGTGTAGTACAAGCTGGTGCGGTGGCGAGCACAAGCATTGTCCCACAGCCACCAAGAATTCTCACACAGGCCCATAGAGCCCCTAGTATTCTTCCGGATGTGCTTGCAAATCCCGATTGGCAGCCCACAAATTCTGCAGTACCCGTACTTCCACCAATCACTGTCCAACCCGGAATTCAGGTGGAAACAGCAAATTTAACTACTCCCCTTGATTTTTGGAGCTGTTTTTCACAGATCTGTATGCATCGATTGCGGATCAAAGCAATTAATATGTGCAGTAATTTATCGCTGCCAACCTAAATTCAAACCTTGCCAGACCATCCACATGGAAACTCATTACGGTTTCTGAATTTAAATTTTTTTGGGTGCCTAACCCTCAACATGGGCATTACTAAAAAAAATGAATTGTGGTTGTATTGGTCCACAGACCCGATTCATCATATGCCCGTGTTCCCTGCTGCCATAGCCAGACATAGATATGAGAGTATAATGTGTTTTATGCATTTCAACGACAATACACTCTGTCATCCTTGGGGTGACCCTGAATTTGACCGGCTCTACAAAATTCGGCCCCTTGTAAATCACCTTAACCAAAAATTTGCAGATGTCTATACTCCCCAGCAAAAAATCTGCGTTGATAAGTCCATCATTAATTTTTTTGGCCGCCTTGCATTCAAACAATTTCTCCCCAGCAAGTGTGCCAGATATGGGGTCAAGATGTAGAAGACCTGTGAGAGGACAACAAGCTATACTTATAAGTTTCGGATTTACATGGGAAAAGATAGTCATGTGGAGCCCCCCGAATGCCCAGACTACATGGGGAGTAGTGGCAAGATAGTTTGGGACTTGGTGTCATCCTTTTTTCATATGGGGTACCACTTATACGTGGACAATCTTTATTCAAGTGTGCTACTGTTTAGACATTTGTACAATCTTGGAACTGGCGCATGTGGCAAAGTGTGACCTAATGTGTGCCCACCATTAGAAGTGGGTGGATGCAGGGCATTATATTCTAATGGTGGGCATACCACACACATTTTCTGGCAGATATTTCTTCTCTTTTTTTCATTCAGTCCACTGGCTGCATAAAAAAAAAAAAAAAAAAAAAAAAAGAACATGGCATATACAGTAATACCTTGGTTTACGAATGCCTCTCTTAATGTAATTTTTGGTTTACGAATGAAAATCCGTTGAAAATAATGCCTTGGTTTACATATTTTTTACAATTTTTTTTCACAATACTAAGTGTATGTCAGTGCTGATTTTTAAATGCAATTGCTGTCTTTTTTTTTTTCTTCACTATAGCTCACAACATTAGCTGTCAGTTTCCCAGGAGCTAAATAATACTTTGTATCTATTAAGAAACTGAAAGGAAACATTGTATCTTTTAAGAAACTGAAAGGAAACATTGTATCTTTTAACTTGGGGAAATAAACTAAAAGAAACTTTCTCTCTTTCAGCTGGAGGGGGAAAGTGACTGCTGAATTTCTGAACTACTGTATAGTGAAGGTAAAAAAAAAAAGAAGTGGTAATTACATTTAAAAACTGGCACCTGACAGCTGAGTGAATTGCCTGCAATTAATTTTTTTTTTTTAATTGCCAGCAATTTTTTACATTCAGCTGTCAGTGGAGAACCCCACTGACTGCTGAAATATTAACACATGGTTGTCACTACTAAAATACCGCATGAGTTAAGAAAATAACTCATGCGGTATTTTAGTAGTGTTTACTGTTTTTTTCTGAACTTCGAAACGGATTAATTGGTTTCCAATGCATTCCTATGGGAAAGTGTTTCAGTTTATGAATTTTTCACAATACTAAATGTCCTGCAGAACAAATTACATTCATAAACCGAGGTACTGGTACATTACTGGACTTTGAATGGTTATACCAGGATGATGCCTACAGCTGCAGGCATCTTCCTGGTATCGTTTTTTTCAGCCGGCGATCGGCTTTCATGTAAAAGCAATCCTAGTGGCCAATTAGCTGCAGGATTGCTTTTACAAGCAGCGGGAGACTTTGCCCCCCTCCCCCACTGCCTTACACGGCTGGTGTTTCTGCCAGCTGAACATAGAACTGATTGGAGACCACAGTGGTGCCAATCATCTCTATAGCCTAAGAAATCAGAAACTATGAGCATTTCATCACTTTAGTTTCACAGGATATAAACAGCGCCATTTGTAAATTGGGAAAGCATTTGATCACACTTGATTTTATTAGATAATGTAAGGACAGAGGAGATATCTAGAGTCTGATAGAACCCAGATTTCTCAAAAAAGAATATATGACAATGCCCACTGAAGTTATAGGGGGATATTTGCATTCCCTGTGATAGCATTAAAAGTGATAAAAAAAAATATAAAATGAAGAGGACAGTGTAAAAATAATTAAAAAAAATAAAAATAACGTAAAAAAGTACCCTTCTCCACTCTGCACATGTGTACATCTGCGTTCGTGAGCCTTGACCCTGTGCCAGTATGGAAACAGCGGTTGCACCATGCATGTGAGGTATTGCCACGAACGTCAGATCAAGGGCAGTCATTCTAACACTAGACCTCCTCTGTAAATCTAAAATGGTAGCTTGTAAAGACTTTTAAAACGTTGCCTATGGATATTAAAAATGTATGCAGATTTTCCACATTGCACGGGGCATGCACAGTTTCAAAGCATGTCATGTTTGGTATCTATTTACTCGGCATACCATCATATTTTATATTTTACTGAATTGGCCAATATTTTGTGTTTTTGAGCATTAAAAGTAAAAATAGTGTATTTTTTTAAAAAAATCACTGCTCAAGTACTTTGTGACATAAAACATTGCAGCATCCACCATTTAATTCACTAGGGTGTTTGCTTTAAAAAAATATATAATGTTTGAGAGTTTAAATTAATTTCCTAGCAAAAAATACAGATTTTTTTCAGGTGAACAAAAAGTGTCAGAAAAGGCTTGGTCTTCAGGTGGTTAGAAGAGTGAGTGATATGTGGCATAAACTTCTAATGCTGGGCATAAAATGCCCCCACCCCCCAACATGACCCCTTTTTGGAAAGTAGACACCCCAAACTATTTGGTGAGAGGCACGTTGAATCAATAGAAGAATTTATTTTTTTACCACAAGTTTTTGGAAAATGACGAAAAAATGTTTTAACACAAAATTGTCACTTAAATGATTTATTGCTCACACATACCATGGGTATATGTGGAATTACTCCCCAAAATACATTCTGCTACTTCTCTCGAGTATGGGGATACCACAATCCAAAAATCCAATAAGCACCTTCAGGCTTTCAAAGGGCTTTATTTCCCAATTACACTTCCTGACTACCTGTCACAGTTTCGGAGGCCCTGAAATGCCAGGATAGCACCAACCCCCCCCCCCCCCCCCCCACACCCAAAATGACCCCTTTTTGGAAAGTAGACACCCCAAGGAATTTGATCAGAAGCATGGAGAGTATGTTGCAGATCTTGTTTGTTGCCACAAGTTTTTGAAATTTGAAGAAGAAAACAAAAACATATTTTTTCTTTTTTTTTTTATATATTTCAAAACCTTGTGAGAAAAAATGAGATCTGCAAATACTCACCATGCCTCTTTTTAAATTCCTTGGGGTGTCTACTTTCCAAAAAGGGGTCATTTGGGGGGGTTTAGTGCTTAGCTGGCATTTCAGGGCCTCCAAAGCTGTGATAGAAGTGAGGAAGTGAAATGAAGAAGTTACGCACCTTCAGGCTTTCAAAGTGGTCATTGGATTTCAGGCTCCTGTATGTGGCTAGGCTCCCAAAAAGTCTCACATATGTGGTATCCCCATACTCGGTAGAAGTTGCAGAATGTATTTTAAAGTGTAATTCCACATATACCCATGGCTTGTGTGAGACATATATCATTTAAATGACAACTTTGTGAAAAAAAAAAAAAGTTTTTGCCGGTTTCCAGAAACTTGTGGAAAAAAAAAATCAATCTTCCATGGACTCAATATGCCTCTCAGCAGATAGCTTAGGGTGTCTAGTTTCCAAAAAGGGGTCATTTTGAGGGTGTTTGTTCTATCCTGGTATTTTAGCACCTCAAGAAATGTGATGGACAATCAGAAAGTAAAAGCTGTGTAAATTCCATTATCTATAACATAGTTTGTAGATGCTATAACTTTCACACAAAGCAATAAATATACACTTATTAGGATGTTTTTAACTAAAAACATGTAGCAGAATACATTTTGGCCTAAATTTATGACACATTTTTAGGTTTTTTTGGATATTTTTTAGGACAGAAATGAGAAAATATCGTTTTTTTTTCTCTCAAACATTTTTATTTATAGAGCCAAAAATAAAAAGCGCACAGGTGATAAAATACCACAAAAATAATGCTCTATTTGTGTGAAAAAAGGACATAAATTTCATTTATGTACCGTATTTCATGACCGCGCAATTGTCAGTTAAACTAGTGCAGCGCTGTATAGCAAAAAAATGGTGTAAATTGCAGTATCTATACCATAGTTTGTAGACGCTATAACTTTCACACAAAGCAATCAATATACACTTATTGGGATTTTTTTGCCAAAAACATGTAGCAGAATACATTTTGGCCTAAATTTATAACTAACTTTGAGTTTACAAAATATTTTTTATAGCCGAAAATAAAAAATATCGTTTGTCTGCAAAATTTTCGGTCTTTTTTTGTTTATAGCATGAAAAATAAAAAGCACACAAGTGATCAAATACCACCAAAAGAAAGCTCTATTTGTGTGAAAAAAAGGCCATAAATTTTGTTTGGCTACAGCAATGCATGACCACGCAATCAGTTGAATTAGTTCAGCATCAAGTAGCAAAAAGAGGCCTGGTCATTAAGGGAGGTAAATCCTCAGGAGGGCAAGTGGTTACTTCGGAGAAACTCAAATCATTAAACATAATTTTACACAATCAATTAAGCACTTTTAATAAGTAATTGGTCTATTCTTCTAGGACTTTACAATTATCTATCTCGATATTGCCAGCCAGCATCACTCTTATTTATAGCAGTCTAACTTAAAATGTGCTTGTAACCACATCAAAGATGTTTGATGGAGACGGAATACACAGCACATGAATGACCATTATATAAGGAGAGGGCTATTGTGCAAGGAATGTACATACACTAGCCTACCAACAAGAAGCCAAAGTTTTTTAAGAACAATGTGACTTTCATTTTTTAAGAAGCTTTTCTTTGGTTGTCTATAAAACTATAGGCTTACTCTTAGAGTGTGGTATTAAAAAGAAAACTAAAAATGGAATTTTATTTCAGCTATTTACTTCTAAGCATTTATGTATTTGCATGTCATTTTACATTTTTTAAAATTGATTTTTGGGAAAAAAACAAACCTTTATTTTTATAATGAAACTTTCTAAGAAAAATGTTTGTATCAACTATTTTCCAGTATTTTACAAATAATTGAAGAAAAATTTATCAATTTTAGAGCATATTTTTTATTCTTGAGTTACGTAAATTTACTTTTTAAACCCATTTGTGAAAAATACAGTATGCTGGAAACTGTTGTGCAGAACACGACACAAACACCTGTAAGGACTTTCCTTCTATTAAGACTTTCAGATGTTTTCAGTCTCCAAATAATCTTCATCTATATATTTTCAATGATGTACTTGATGATTTTGTCTGGAAACCTTCTGTTAATCATTGTTGTGAGACTTAATGTACGACTTCAGACTCCCATGTACTTTTTCTTGAGTAACCTCTCTGTCATTGATATTTGCTTTTCTTCAACAGTAGTTCCCAAAATTTTGGTAAACACCATATCTCAGGATCGCAGTATTAGCTTTGTAGGATGTGCAACCCAAATGTATTTCCATTTATCTGTGGGAGGTGTGGAGTGCTTACTGCTGGCAGTCATGGCCTATGACAGATACACTGCCATCTGTAAACCATTACAATACAACCTTATCATGAAGAAAAAACTCTGCACGGGTCTAGTGGTTGGATGTTGGGTTGTGAGTTTTACAAACTCTTTAATCTTGACAACATTTACCTTTCAGTTGCCATTCTGCAAATCAAACCTCATCAGCCACTTCTTCTGTGAGATGCCACCTCTTCTCCGCCTTTCCTGCAGAGATATCTGGTTTACTGAATTAGCAGAGTACATCTCTGTAGCGAGTTTTGCTCTTGGTTCCTTCACACTCATCCTTGTGTCCTATATTTGGATCACACTGTCTGTCTTGAAATTGCGCTCCACCACTCAAAAACTAAAAGCTTTTTCCACCTGTGCTTCGCACATAGCTGTTGTGATCCTTTACTATGGCACTATCATGTTCATGCATTTGCATCCCAGGTCATCGTCTTCTGCAGAGCAAGACAGAGTGGTGACTATTCTCTATACTGTGGTGACACCTATGCTCAATCCCATCATTTACAGTATCAGAAATAAGGATATCAAAGAAGCTATCAAAAAGACAATGAGGGTTATTTACTAAAACTGGAGAGTGTAAAATTTGGTGCAAGTCTGCATAGAAACCAATTAGCTTCCAGGTATTATTGCCAAAGCTTAATTGAACAAGTTGAAGTTAGAAGTGGATTGGTTACCATACACAGCTGCACCAGATTCTGAGTGCATTAGTTTTAGTAAATGCTCTGGTGACAACTCAAAGACCGTATTCACAAAGAAGGCCTGTACACCAGGAAGTGGCCATTTGTTTATGTGGCTGATGCGGTCTGGTGCAGCATGCAGGCAGCCTACTGTAGGCAAGTCTATAGGGGTAAAGAAACAGCCACACATCCTGATTTGACAGGTGTGCAAATGAGCGGTCTCAAACACACAATGTCTATGTTTGAAGCCGCTCATGAGCACCCACAAGCCTTAGGACACGAGTACCCACAACCCACAATTAGGACAAGCAGCTGTATGGACACAGCTGCTGCATCACCATCAGGGGTGGACTGACAACTCATGGGGCCCCCAGGCAATAGGAGATCATGGGGCCCTTGTGTCCTTGCCCAAACTCAAAAAAGCCTATGAAAAAGGTACCAGGGGCATCTCATGGGGCCCCCCTACTGACCCCGGGCCCTCGGGCAGTGCCCGAGTTTCCAAATGGTCAGTGCACCCCTGATCACCATAGACTGATGCAGTACCTGCATAAACAAATGTATTCAGCACCTATGTGAATGAGGCCTAAAAATACTGGATTTTTGTTGAGCTGAAAGAAAACCTGACTATAAATAATTGGGGTTTTTGATAAACATTAATTTCAAATTCATAATTTGGCACTTATATTATATTGATGGGAAGCTTGTAAAATCTGGGAAAATTCCTCCTGCACTTATACGGGCAATCCCTCCCTCTAAGCTGCTGGCACTAAAACTTCACCCTCAAAGTGCAAATGAAAATCACAACATAAGTAGTGCAGCGCTAAATAACTATTAACGCAATAAGTGTAATACCGTATATAACATATAATAACACAAATATATATAAATGCGTGATAAATCATACAATCAGTGAAACCCCCTTCCTGATCCTCATCTGAGGGATCATAAATAAGTGTAATAAAGTGAGTCTATCCCTTAATAGGGATGAGAACAAGTGAAAAAAATGTGAACCACACTATAAAGAACTCACAATCCCCCCAATGTCCATATGAACCCCCTACATATATACACATAAAAATCCACAGCAAATTCAGTGCTTCAATTGGACATCACACACATGCAGGTGATAATCTTATGACCGTGATCATAGGTGCCACTCCTCCAATAGCCAGATTGCCCCCTCACCTTCTTACAAAGACCCCACAGGGCCAGCACGCTTTGTGGATCACCCTTCAGTCCTCAGTACTCTTCCTAGGTCAGTACCCCACTTATGGTCATCAATAGTGGCACTCTTTCCTCTCCTTACAAATCTCCTCCAGCCACTGTCATCAGCCGCATTAGATTTTCTCCATGTAGGGCCCCAGTAATAAGACAAAGAACATCCATCATAGCATAGTACTGTAATGTGTACTATGCTATGGTGGATGTTATCCCTATTAAGGGATGGACTCACTTTATTACACTTATTTATGATCCCTCAGATGAGGATCAGGAAGGGGGTTTCGTTGATTGTATGATTTATCACACATCTATATATATTTGTGTTATTATATGTTATATACGGTATTACACTTATTGAGTTAATAGTTATTTAGTGCTGCACTACTTATATTGGGATTTTCATAAGCTTGCAAAATATTTGGTTTGTATGATTAATCATAATTAATATTAAAATGTGTGATTGGTCTTGAACTAATGATAGTGTTAATTTCTTCAGTTATAGCTGAGACAGGAGTTAGTTAAGTTTACCAGCTGAAAGCTGAGTATTCTATAGAAGGGCATAGCTGGTCAAAGGACTCTAGCGTAGAATGTCATGGGAATCAGGAGCAAACCAAAATAGAATTAGTATGCAATAATATATTCTAATAGTATCTGTGTGTATTTAGTTTAAGTTTTATAAGTTGATAATATGTGTTACATAAGTAGATTTTTGGTTACACAATATTATTGAGATATTATGTTGTAAAGATAGATTCTTAGTTTATATTATTTAAACAGACACTGGTCACATGATCAGGCTGATGCAACATTGTCAGCTTATGGACTCACTACATATGGGCCTGTCAATCAAAAGACCATATATGTAGTGTCCCCTACCTTCAATGAAATTGCTCTGCTAAGCAGTCTTGTTTGCCATACAAGGTTTTAAGATCATGAATTATGACACTTACAAGCATCATAAACAGGCATTCTAAGAGATGCGAAGGATACACACACACACAAAAGCATGGCATTAAGATGCTATGAACTGACAGACTGGAACAGATGAATTCTCTAAGACAAGAACTCATCACTTCCGTCTTCTTACTAAAGACTCAGAAGAAGAAGCAGCACATGGAAGAGCACATGAAGAACAACGGCCATGAGAATAAGGATGACACATCTTTATAACTTCTGTTTTGATATTTCTGTTTTACCTACACGGAACCGTTCAGGATACGCTTTACATTGTTATTTTAAGCCATTATGTGATAAAATAAAATCACACTTTATTTTTTACTTTGCCGACTCTTTAATCATTTGCAAAATCGCCTATAGACACTAAAGAAGTCATATGTGTCTCAGAAAATTCTATAGTTTTGCATATTACATTTTAGAGTAATGCATTTATAATAAAAAGGAAAAAAGATGACAGATTATCATCTACTTTCACCACAAAAGAAAATATGGTTTTCTTATTTTTTTCTTGAAATCCATTCCTTTATGGGATAGTGTAAAGTTTTAACATAACAATATACTTTTTATACCAGTGCTAGGATTGTAGAGAGTAAGTACACAGAAAAAATGTGTATGAAAAAATATATAAAAACAATATATATACAGTATATAAGAGTATATATAAAAAAGATGTGACAAAATGTGAAAAAAGATTATAAAAGATTACAAAAAAAATTACTGTATGTAAAACTGCTGTATTCAAAAATGCCTATTAGACATTCAGCTAAATCACTAGTAAATTATATACAGTGCTATGTACACCCTAAATCAAAACTATACTGTAAAGAATGTGCATTCAAAGTCCACATATCAAAATGTCCACGTTTTATGCAACAATACTTCACACATTGACTTAGTAAAGTGCTTCAATAAAGTGTCCGTGAAAACATTTTCATGCAAATGATTCCGTGTACCGGCATCAAACAAAACCAATATGCTCTTGATGCTGTAATCCAGTGATCCTCTGCCACCAACACAGAGAACTCACCAAACATATGTGACCACCCACTACAGGTAAGTCACACTACGCTTATGATACTGGAAATAGACACCATCCGCTTTCCGCCTGGGTCAATTTCATCACTCTCCCTCTGCTTGTATCAGGTCAGGTAAACTCATATATTAAAACAAAGAAAACAGTGAGCTCTTGGAAAAAAGCCTTTAGCACTAAATGGTGAACTAACCAAAGCAAATAAGAATATATAAAACCAGGGGTCCTCAAACTACGGCCCGCCAAAGACATTTATCTGGCCCGCCAGAATAGAAAAAAAAAAAAAATGGCACCGGCCAGCAATTAGCTAGGCTGATCGCTGGCTCCTCGAGTGCCTTACAGTCTACAGTGCTATGTGGTGTCCAGTTCATTACAGAGTACAGTGCATAGCGGTGTCCAGTGCATTACAGAGTACAGTGCATAGCGGTGTCCAGTGCATTACAGAGTACAGTGCATAGCGGTGTCCAGTGCATTACAGAGTACAGTGCATAGCGGTGTCCAGTGCATTACAGAGTACAGTGCATAGCGGTGTCCAGTGCATTACAGAGTACAGTGCATAGCGGTGTCCAGTGCATTACAGAGTACAGTGCATAGCGGTGTCCAGTGCATTACAGAGTACAGTGCATAGCGGTGTCCAGTGCATTACAGAGTACAGTGCATAGCGGTGCCAAGTGTGTTAGTGTACAGTGCATTGCAGTGTCCAGTGTGTTACAGAGTACAGTGCATTGCGGTGTCCAGTGCGTTACAGAGTACAGTGCATTGTAGTGTCCAGTGTGTTACAGAGTACAGTGCATTGTGGTGTCCAGTGTGTTAGTGTACAGTGCATTGCGGTGCCAAGTGCGTTACAGAGTACAGTGCATTGCGGTGCTAAGTGCGTTACAGAGTACAGTGCATAGCGGTGTCCAGTGTGTTAATGTACAGTGCATTGTAGTGTCCAGTGTGTTACAGAGTACAGTGCATAGCGGTGTCCAGTGTGTTAGTGTACAGTGCATTGCAGTGTCCAGTGTGTTAGTGTACAGTGCATTGCAGTGTCCAGTGTGTTAGTGTACAGTGCATTGCAGTGTCCAGTGTGTTAGGGTACAGTGCATTGCAGTGTCCAGTGTGTTAGGGTACAGTGCATTGCAGTGTCCAGTGTGTTAGGGTACAGTGCATTGCAGTGTCCAGTGTGTTAGGGTACAGTGCATTGCAGTGTCCAGTGTGTTAGGGTACAGTGCATTGCAGTGTCCAGTGTGTTAGGGTACAGTGCATTGCAGTGTCCAGTGTGTTAGGGTACAGTGCATTGCAGTGTCCAGTGTGTTAGGGTACAGTGCATTGCAGTGTCCAGTGTGTTCGTGTACAGTGCATTGCTGTGTCCAGTGTGTTAGTTTACAGTGCATTGCGGTGTCCAGTGTGTTACAGAGTACAGTGCATTGCGGTGCCAAGTGCATTACAGAGTACAGTGCATTGCTGTGTCCAGTGCGTTACAGAGTACAGTGCATTGCTGTGTCCAGTGTGTTAGTGTACAGTGCATTGCTGTGTCCAGTGTGTTAGTGTACAGTGCATTGCTGTGTCCAGTGTGTTAGTGTACAGTGCATTGCTGTGTCCAGTGTGTTAGTGTACAGTGCATTGCTGTGTCCAGTGTGTTAGTGTACAGTGCATTGCTGTGTCCAGTGTGTTAGTGTACAGTGCATTGCTGTGTCCAGTGTGTTAGTGTACAGTGCATTGCTGTGTCCAGTGTGTTAGTGTACAGTGCATTGCTGTGTCCAGTGTGTTAGTGTACAGTGCATTGCTGTGTCCAGTGTGTTAGTTTACAGTGCATTGCTGTGTCCAGTGTGTTAGTTTACAGTGCATTGCTGTGTCCAGTGTGTTAGTGTACAGTGCATAGCGGTGTCCAGTGTGTTAGAGAGTACAGTGCATAGCGGTATCCAGCCCCCCCAACAGTGTGAAGGTCCATGAACTGGCCCCCTGTTTAAAAAGTTTGAGAATCCCTGATATAAACAAATAGTGCAGCGCTACAAATAAATTAAGTGATAATTTCAAACTTAAATGGCAAGTGACAAAGTGCATAAAAAACAATATAAATGTGCATATTATGTTCAAATGTAGCAAGAGAATGGAAAAACTCTTGCAACAAATATCTATGACCAATCATAAAGTGCTATTGCATATTGTTGAATGTGAGCCAAGTGATGGTGGAATAGTCCATTCAAAATAATGATGGTGAGCGAACTCCACTGTAGATGCAATTTAGCAGCATAAAAAGGTGAAACAATCTTCCATGTGACTTCTCCACCACTATGCATGCACCGAAAGGTAGAGGATATACAGCCTGATCAATGTTTCAGCCGGGATGGGTATCCTCAATTATTCCTTTGTCTGAAACGAAACCAAATATTTGCCACAAAGAGCACACAACAGAGGAACATGGAAAGTTAGTCACAAATTACAGGGAAAAGCATTCAATATTTTTCCTTTTCAGTTTCTACTGATGAAAAAGACAGATTTAATAGTCATAACAATATTGACATTTCACCAAAGGTATCTCTGTTTCAGGCAGAACACCAGGTACAAAAGTGACCACAAAGATAAACAAATCACCAAGTCCAGATTTCTTACACCAGCAAGTCATTAGGACTTGCCACTATTTAAAATTTTAAACCACTTGACCTTTGGACATTTTTACCCCCTTCATGCCCAGGCCATTTTTTGCTATTCAGAACTGTGCTACTTTAACTGGCAATTGCTCATTAGGCAACAATGTACGCAAATGAAAGGTATATAATTTTTTTCACACAAGTAGAGTTTTCTTTTGGTGGTATTTCTTTTTAGTCCATACTACTGGCAAATTATAGTTTCTAAGCTCACCTTGTCTACAATATAGCCAACAATATGGAGATACACCAGCCACCACCATCAATACAAAGGGAGGAAGAGGAGAGAGCAGAGGGAGAGGGCCCCACACTAAATTGGCCCACTAATGGGCCACAGGTGATGCACCTAATCGCCCAGTCTGTGAGAATGTCCGGGCAATTCCAAGATCGTAACAAGCTTTATTAGCCTTCCTATTAATGTGAATTAGGGATGTCTTTGATGCTCAAGTCAAACACTCAAATGGTTAGGGCATTTGGCGGGCTCTAGCCAACCACACCCCACAATGAGCTGCGCTCTGGCCAATCACATCACAATGCACTGTGAGAGCCATGTTTGGCCAAAGTTGGTGACTTTAGCCATCCATGCCTCACGGGCTAAGTCCAAGCCCCGCACTATATAAGGCTGCTTACACAGCAGCCTTGTGTAGTGTGTTGGTGTTAGTAGTGAGATTAGTTAGTTGTGTGTTAAGACAGTGTAGTCAATGACAGTGTAGTGCGGTGCTGAGAAGAGCAGTGTAGTGGTGTCATTGAAGTGTCAGTGTGTTTACAGCACTTCTACATCACTGCCGTTCTTATTTTTTTTGCTTTGTTATTTTTTGGGAAGAAAGTGAGGACGAGGCACAACTCAAATGAGGCAGGATGTCCTCCACGAGCAGGTATATGGCCAGCCACCCTATGGCATCACACAACATAGCTCCACAAGTGCAGGGCACTGCTGACTCCCCGCTGACTTCCAAAAGTTCATTGGTGTGGGCTTTTTTCAACAAATATGCAGCAGACCACAGTGTTGCTGTTTGCAGTCTCTGTCTGAAGGGGATCAAGTGTGGCCAAACAGCTTCTTGGGCACTATGTGCTTGGCAAGACATACGATGACCAGCTATGCAGCCCATTGGCAATGGCACGTAAAAGACCCACATAATAAAAAAGTTCAGACTTTTATTTGCTATTCATCTGGGATCTCTACCCCTACTATACCTCAAGTCATCTCAACAGCCTCCACTGAGAGGGATGATAGCAGAGCAATGGGTGCCACAGGTCCTTGCACCCAATCTGCTAGCAGTACACCACCTGTTGATTTCACCAGGTAAATTTTGGTACCCCAGTTGTTGAACCATAAAAAAAAAATACTGTCCCACTAATCTACATGCTCAGTGTCTAAATGCTAGCTTGGCCAAATTGCTAGCATTAAAACTGCTGCCTTTCCATCTGGTGGACTATGCCATCTTCTGTGAATTTGTGGAATGTGTTGTACCACAGTGGCAGGTTCTGAAAAGAAATTTTGTTTCACATAAGCCAATTCCAGCTCTGTGTCATCATGTGGAAGGCAATGCTTTGACCTGGTTGGACAGGGTGGTCAGAAGCAACGTCCACATTATTGCTGACACTTGGTCCAGCGGGCATGGTCAGGGACCACGGCGCACTGGGTAACTGCTGGCAGCTGGGAAGGATGCAAGACAGGGTTCAGTGCTGGAGCTTGTTCCATCACCACACCTCCAAAAAGCAGATGGTGGTTCTGTCACATCTGTCTGCTCCACCCCCTTCTCTTCCTGTATGGCCTCTTCTGCTGAATTGTTCTCTGAATCAGTAGTGCTTCCTAAGCATTCAAGGGGCTATGCAAGCAGTCAGGCTAAAATATGCCATGAGGTGCTTCTGCTGGTCTGTCTAGGGGACAGGAGCTACACCAGGGCAGAGATTCTGTCAGCTCTGCAGGGGCAGGCTCAGAGGTGGTTGATGCCATGGCAGCTTGAGCCAGGAGTGGTTGTATGCGACAATGGCACCAACCTTCCGTCCACCCTCCGACAGGGACACTTGACACATGTTCTATGCTTGGCACATGTCCTGAATTTGGTGGTGCAGCATTTATTGAACAGGTACCCAAGCTTACAAGATCTTCTGAGGCAGGCCAGAAAAGTCTGTGGCCATTTCCGGTGGTCATGCATGGCCAGTGTTCAGCTGGCTGACATTCAACTGAAATTCAACATACCCACCAGCTGGAACTCAACATTGGCAATTCTGCAGCAGCTGCACACATAGCAGAGGGCAATCAATGAGTACCTGTGTGAGTATGGCACAAGAACAGGCTCAGGGGAGTTTTTTGGCTTATTTTGGCTAGTCGCTGCTGATAGAGGATGGATGCACAGTCCTGTCAGCATTTGAGGAAGCCACAAGCATGGTGAGCAGCGACAATGTATGTATATAATGTATCAGTGACACTATCCCTCTAGTCTTCCTGCTGAAACACACACTGTGTCGAATCATGGACAGGGCACTTGAGGCAGAACAGCGGTAGGAAGAAAAGGACTTCCTCTGCTCTCAAGGCCCTCTTCATGCAGATGCCATTCCTGCGGGGCCACAGAACACACAGGAGGAGGAGGAGGATTGTGGCAGCATGGAAGTAGAAGATAACATACGGCAGTCTTCAAGGGATGGTTTTCAGTCCCCAGAAGCCCAGAGGAGTAGTACGTGGCTGGGAGGAGGTAGCTCCTGACAGTGTCAAAGGATGTCAGTGGTCAAAGGAAGAGCGGTTGAGAAGGCAGCTGGCTGACTGATGCCTTTAAACAATTCTTTAGTCCTCATCACCCAGGGCTCAAAATGAATCAGTCCTAGACCAACAACAGCTATCAATCCCCTGATGCTGATGTAACTGAATAAATTTGTTAGGGATCTGGGATCCCATGAAGACTGCCTATGCTGCCTATCCTATTCCTGAATCCTGATTATGCTAACGTTCAACAATGTTTTTGGTTTGGGGCACCACCAACACCCAAGGCCCAATTTTTCTGCACCTGTTTGACAGGTGCATGTAATTTAAATTTTTCTCTAATTTTTAACAATTTTTAACAGCAGATCAACTAAAGAGATCAACACCCTATATCAAGGTGTGCATAATTATTAGGTGACTTCTTTCCCTCAGGCAAATCGAGCCAAAAAAGAGATGTAATTGACTCTGAAATGTCAAAAATTGTAAAACGTCCTTCAGAGGGATGTAGGACTCTTAAAATTGCTAAGATATTGGGCATGATCACAGGACCAAACTTTTTTTTTGCAAATAGACAACAGGGTCACAAGAAACATGTTGAGAATAAAATACAAATTAACTGACAAAGATCTGAGAAGAATCAAATGTGAAGCTACCAGGAACTATCTTCCAGTGCTGTCATATTCCAAAACTGCAACCTATCTGGAGTGCCTAGAAGTACAAGGTATTCACTGCTCAAAGACATGGCCAAGGTAAGGTAGGCTGAAACCCGCCAACCACTGAACAAGACACATAAGTTGAAACGTCAAGACTGGGCCAAGAAATATCTGAAGAATGATTTTTCAAAGGTTTTATGAACTGATGAGATGAGAGTGACTCTTGATGGATGGGCCCATAGCTGGATCAGTAATGGGCACAGAGCTCTACTTTGACTCAGACACCAGCAAAGTGGAGGCAGGGTACTGGTATGAGCTGGTATTGTTAAAGATTAGCTAGTTGGATCTTTTCGGGTTGAAGGTGGACTCAAAATAAACTCTCAAACCTAGTTAGAAGATAGCAGTTTATAGAAGATACTTTCTTCAAGCAGTGGTACAGGAAAAAGTCTGCATCTTTCAAGAAGACCATAATGTTTATGCAGGACAATGCTCCATCACATGCATAGAAGTACTCCACTACGTGGCTAGCCAGTAAAGGACTTAAAGATGAAAGAATAATGGCATTGCCCCCTTCCTCGCCTGACCTAAACCTTATTGAGAACTTGTGGGCCCTTCTAAAATAGGAGATTTACAGTGAAGGAAAACAGTACACCTCTCTGAACAGAGTCGGGGAGGCTGTGGTTGCTACTGTACAAAAAAGTTAATCAGCAGATAAAAAAATTGACAGACTCCATGAATGGAAGGCTTATGACTGTTACTGAAAAGAAGGGTGGCTATATTAGTCACTAATTTTTTTTTTTCATAAATGTCAGAAATGTTCACATGATTATTAGTCTCACTTTAACAGATGACAATAAACAAGTGAGATGGGAAAATGTTCGTTTTTCATTTTGTTGCATAATAATTCAGAACACTAATTGTTGCCCAATAATTGTGCACACATATATTATCTCCTAAGAAAGCCAAAGCCTCACTTTTACTTTCTTAAATATTCAGGACTGAGGTTAATTAACATTTTGGATTGACCGAGAGCACTGTAGTTGTTCAATAATGAAATTAATCCTCAAAAATACAACTTGTCTAATATCTATGCACACAGTGTATAGTGATTAGAATTTGACCTGTTAAGCAGGGATTGGACGCATTTTGATTAGTGTGTGGCTGACTGTGCTTGACAGAAGTTTATCATTTGATTGACTTCTGTCAAAGGGACAGGCTGGAAAATGTTTTGTGATCAATGACTCATCAGTGTATCCTGACAGTGATGGGTCCTGCTGTTAGACTATAATGTCCCAGTGGTGGGATCCCTCATTTGTGTGGATGGAGGAAAAAGGGTGCATATGTGTGGGTAGACCTCCATCTGCTGGGGGTAGCAGTTACTGTCTAAAGTAGCTGGGAAGGGAGCACTAGGGAGGCACTTCTGAGAGCAGAAATAAGCTCTAATGAAACAGAGAAAGGTGAGAAGGCACTTCTGAGTGCAGCAGCTTTCAGCAATTTATTAGCATTTGTGGTTAAAACACTTACAAGAATATCTAGTATAGCAAGCTTATCATTATTATTATTATTATACAGGATTTATATAGCGCCAACAGTTTGCTCAGCGCTGTACATTATAACATTATAATGGGAGACAGTACAGTAACAATACGATTCAATACACGAGGGGTTCGAGGGCCCTGCTCCTTGGAACTTACAATCTAGGAGGTAGGGGATAGTGGTACATGAGGAAATAGCTATGGGGGATGGAGTGGTAGGAAGAGTGTAGGAGTTCAGTAATTAGCTGAGGGCGGGGTAGGCTTCCCAGAAGAGATAGGTTTTCAGAGTGTGCCTAGTCGAGGTGTGATATAATAAGGGAGTGAATGAGTAGCTTAGTGGTTTCCAGGGTTAGGAACGGACATATTTTGGAGATGTTGCGGAGGTGAAGTCTACGTGAGTTTGTCAGTGATTGGACCTGGGGCTGGAAGGACAGATTGGAGTCTAGGATGACACCTAGTACTCTGGCTTGAGGGGAGGGACTGATGGTGGTGTTGTTGGTCTTGATGGAGAAGTCAGGGTGGGGGGCGCGGCCTGGGGGAAAACTAGGAGCTCGGTTTTGGAAAGATTTAGTTTGAGGAAGTAAAGTGACATCCAATCCGCTATGTCGCTCAGTAGGCTTGTGATATGGGTGGAGACTGAAGGGGTGAGGTGAGGGGTAGAGAGATAGATTTGCATGTCGTCAGCATGGAGATGGTAGTTGAAGCCGTGAGAGTGTATCAGTAAGCCAAGGGAGGAGGTGTAGGTGTAGGAGGTTATCATATTTATTTCCTGTCACAGCTCCTTTCACAGTCCCTCCTTTTACTTGCCAACTAGCAGCTGCAGGGGGAGGTCGGAGCACAGTTCAAAATGGTCCTGCATTGAACAAATTTCATTTTCTCCTTTTCACAAGTTGATGTAAGGTCTTACTAGGATACTAGGTGACAAACCTGCAGCAAACACAGATGATGCAATTCACACTCCATGCTGGACCTTTTGGCTTTTTGGCACACTGTTTTCCCTCCAAGATGTAAGTGTTGAGGGACTGCTGCGCTCTGCAGTCTACCACCGTCACTGAGGGTACCGGAGTATCATCAGGAATGTACTTTGCCAGCATGGACTCTCACCTCTATGAAAGTGTGAATTGCCTCATCTGTGTTTGCTGCAAATTTGGCACCTAGTAAGACCTTACATCAACTTGTGAAAAGGGGAAAACGAAAAATGCGGCAGCCATTTTGACTAGAGCTCCAACCGCTCCCTGCAGCTGCTGGTCAGCAAGTGAGAGGAGAGACAGTGACAGGAAAGAATTATAAGCCTGCAATACTACATATCCTTGTAGGTGTTTTTAACCTCACATGCTAATAAATTGCTGAAAGTTGTTGCACTTCTCGCCTTTCTTTGAGTGGATAGAGAAATCCGTTTAGGGCCAGTTTCTGTCTCCCAGGTTAAAGGTTTCAATTTTAGAAGAGAGATTATAAACTCTGGCCTGCACCTCTGACTACATACAGTATGTTCTCTCACCATAGGCATGACCTCCGCTATCCAAGACTGCATTGTGAGCAATGTTTTTGATTACATTTTTGTGAGGTGTGGCCTCCTGTTCCAATATTTCCTTAAAGAGAGAAAAAAAGGAGGCGCCAAAAACTAAGTGCAGATTATTGTTGTCACATTTAAAGAATAGGTATAAAAACACTCACAAGAACAAAGATAAAATAAAGCTCATCTGTATAAGACTACTCTCCTGGGTACGTGGCTGAGCTGGAGCCGAACAACGGCATCTGTATCCAGGAAATGGCTGCATGACCAGCGTGGAACGCACCAGTGGATGTGGCGTCACCGAAAGTGAAGGGGGTCGATAGGAAGATCTCGGGAACACAGAATAGTCCCTATCTCCATCTATAGAGTCAACCAGTGCATTCCACGTTGGTCGTGCGGCCAGTTCCTGGATACAGACACCGTTGTTCAGCTCCAGTTCAGCCACATACCCAGGGGAGATTCCCTCAATTACACCTACGGCTTCAGCTGTCACTTTGGCTTGCCCGGCGGTACCCTACAGGATGGAGGAGAGTGGGCATGCGCGGCCGGTGGGACGGACATGTCCCGATGAGGCTCCGCTTTCCCGTCGGGTGACGGCACCCAGAACCGGCGGGTCCCGGCCCGCGATATACTCTAAGGGTATCCGATCCCCTAGGCAACTATCCCGGGGTCTGATCCACCCGGGTCTGCGGCGGATCCTCCGCTCCAAGTCAGAGTACTTTGACTGAGGACTCGATCCCCGCTGCGAGCTGTGCATAGGCCCGCCCACTGCTGCACACAGCTCACCACAGCACACAGCTCACTACTGCACACAGGCTGAAGAGGGAGAGAGCTGGGGGGGCTGAGTTCATTATAACAGCCCCCCCTTCCTGACAAGCAGCAAAATGGTTAAAGGGGCATCCTGGCACCAGGTCCCCCCATCAACCAAAACCATCAAAGAGGCCCTGGCAAAGGCCTCCACCAAAATGGCCACCGCGCCAACACGTGGAAGCAAGCAAGCAGCGGGGGCATGTGTAGCTCTGCAGGACCCGCAGCCCATCCATCCCTGCACATCTGAGGGTGAGTCTGACACTGAAACAGATGTCCCTACACAAGCCCTGACGCCTGACCTTACACCCCCTGACCTATTATCACGCTTTGAAAAAATGCTACACAAAGCTCTGAAGCAAACCTCAGACCGCATCACAGCCACGCTATCTAGAGAAATCTGTGAACTAGGACAACGCACAGCGGACCTAGAACTGAGGGTAGATGGTCTTGACGCCTCGCTTCAGACACACACGGATGACCTTGATCTTCTGCGTGACGAAAACGCAACACTATTAACACGACTGGAGGACTTTGAAAACCGAGCACGGCGCTCAAACTTACGTATCCGTGGCCTTCCAGAAACGATCGTTGATGTCCAATCCACGATAACAGCTCTGTTCCAAGAGCTTGCCCCAGCTATCCCAATTGACAGATTGGAATTGGATAGAGTTCACAGGGCGTTAGCGCCACGAAGCGCGGATGGTCCACCACGCGATATTATAGCCAAGCTCCACTTTTTCCGTACTAAGGAGCAACTCCTACAAGCTGCCCGTAACGCGGAATCTCTACAATTCCAAGGTCATCCCTACCAGTTATTCCAAGATCTATGCGCCACAACTATCTCCAAGCGCAGGGCTATGAAACCCCATTTACAAGTACTTCAACAACACGCTATACAATATAGGTGGAGCTTCCCTTTCGCAGTGCGACTCCGATACCAGTCCCGAGATTTCACCTGCAAAACTCCAGAGGATCTTTTAGACACCCTACGGGCCCTGCAACTACATCCCCCAGCGACGCCTTCAGAAAGCTCCAAATGGAGGTCCACATCCTGCTCGCCGCGGAAGTCCCTCCCTGCACGTGCAACTGAAGGTCAATTCAATTTCCACAAGAGGGGGCGTTTTTCGTCTCCAGGACTAACCTCACAAGATACCATGGACTGAACACTGTCCTACATTTATTCTTCCCTTTTCCCCCACTTTTTTTTGCCACACAAACGATACGGTGTACTCGTTTGGTTTTCAGGGCGGTTAATACTGTTGTTATCCTCTCTCCCTCTACCTGTTGAATTTTGGTTGCCCCACTACCTGGGGATCGTTCTACACCCCCCTTCGGTGCTACATTGTAGCTTATATTTGGGATCCTGGACTTCGGCGACATGGGAAGCTACACCCCTGCGCCAATGTTGTCTCACCAGCACTACTAATGCCATCTGAGTCTAGGATCCTTGATTTTCTTGCATGTTCTTTTTATGTACCTGTGTTTTTGTTTTTTACCGGGACCTTGCCACCATTTGTTAATTACATTGCTGTCATCCTCGCGGTCCGCGTACCTGCACACTCCACCCTAGCCCCTGTGTTATTGGTTATTTTTTAACACTTGGGCTACTATTGTTCCCTGGCCCACCTCTTTGGCCACTAATGGCCTTTTACACCCCTTCTTTCCTGTTACCTGTCTCATACCGTACCCCTCCTCCTTCCTTTCAACATGACTCCATGACTTTGCGCAACACACTCCGTAATGCTCTCATCCCCTGCAGTAATCGACAGGCTACATCCCGAGTGGGAGTGCCATGCTATTCAAACCACTACGCACTTTATCCATGGGCTCGTTAAATATCCTCACCCTGAATGTACAGGGTCTCAATATTCCACAAAAACGGAATAAGGCTTTCCGAACCTTTGCAACACTTAAAGCTCACGTGGTCTGTCTACAGGAAACACACTTCACTCCCAACTCCACTCCAAAGTTTTTTGGTCCTCGATATCCTCAGGTCTATACAGCCTCTGCCACCACCAAACGCAGGGGGGTACTGATTGCCTTCCACCGCACAACACCTTTCACGCTATGCACCGAATGCAAAGACCCAGAGGGTCGTTACCTCCTGTTAGTAGGGCAACTCCTAGATGTGGATGTTACCATTGTAGCATACTACGCCCCAAACCAAGACCCCTTACCATTCCTCTCCCACCTACTATCGGTTATAGACCATCATAAGCGCGGAACTTTAATTGTTAGCAGAGACTCTAACAGTGTAATATATCCCTTTCTCGACAAATCTCCTCAACCATCCCCCGTCCCTGCCCCTAAACAAACCTTCCAAGCCATACTACAACGTTATTCTTTGATAGACACATGGCGGGAACTCAATCCGACTAAACGCCAATACACCTTCTATTCTCATCCCCACCAGTCATTCTCCAGAATAGACCATATTTTCATTACCACCGCCTCTTCCTCTCGGCTTCTGACCTCTGAAATAATTCCAATCCCCTGGTCTGACCATTGCACCGTATTCACGGCTATGGCCTCGTTAGCCGCATCCCCCACTGAATCCTCCTGGATCATTAACGATAACCTGCTTGCAAACCCAGCACACCGTCTAGAAATCGAAGCAGCATTAAAAGACTATTTTACTCTTAACCAGTCGCCCGATATATCCCCTCTCCTGTTATGGGAAGCGCATAAACCGGTATTGCGAGGGTTCTGCATTAGCAAAGCATCCTTTTTAAATAAAACCAAAAGGCAACAACGTCTCTTACTGGAGCAAACCTATGATCGTTCCTATCAAACCTTTCAGACGGCTCCTACACCGACCAATCGTGAAGCCTTGGAGCGATCTAGATTGGCTCTAGATCTCTTTCTCACAGATCAAACTGAACTCTCACTCCGTAGATCTAGACATAAATATTACACTAAGGCGAATAAACCCAATACATTCCTTGCCCTCTCATTACGTAGGCTCGACCAGCTCACTAAACCTATCCGGATTCGCACCTCCTCTGGCAACCTTGCTAGTAACCCAGAACATATTCTACAGACCTTCCATAAACACTTGTCACAGCTCTACTCTTCTTCCACACCCTTTGACCCCGCACAAGCTGATATCCTTCTCACTTCCATTTCCTTCCCGAAACTCTCAGAGTGCCAGTTGGCGGCGCTTGAGCGACCCATCTCCCCTGCCGAAACCCTAGACGCTATTAAAAATCTAAAATTACGGAAACGCCCAGGACCGGATGGCTTCTCGGCTACCTATTATAGGAAATTTGCTCATCTCCTCACACCCATCCTTACTAATGCTTTTAACGCTTTACTATCTGGCCAAACCTTCAACCATGAAACAGTGCAAGCGAACATTTCAATGATCCCAAAGCCGAATTCTGATGACACGCAATGGTCCAATTATAGGCCAATCTCTCTCCTCAACATTGATATCAAACTGTTAGCAAAAATCCTCTCTTCACGTCTTAACTTGTGTATTGGTTCTCTAATTCATAACGACCAAGTGGGCTTTATCCCAACTAGACAAGCAGGAGATAACATCAGGCGTGCATCCCTTTTAGCAAACTTAGCCAGGTCTCGTAATATTCCTGCCTGTTTCCTTTCCCTAGATATCCGGAAAGCATTTGATACCGTCTCATGGCCATACCTCAACTATATTTTGCATCGTTGGGGATTTGGCTCACACTTCTTAACCTGGATCTTCTCGCTGTATCGAGAGCCTTCAGCCAGAATTAGGTATCTGGGGCACAGGTCAGCTCAGTTCCCGATTTTTAGAGGCACGAGACAGGGCTGTCCTCTGTCCCCCCTGCTCTTTACCCTGGCTATAGAGCCCCTAGCCCTTTTAATCAGAGCTAACCCGGATGTTAAGGGACTCGAAATAGGGGGCACACATCATAAATTATGTCTCTTTGCGGATGACGTCTTGCTCTTTCTCACATCTCCATTGACTTCCTCTCCTTCCTTACTCCGGCTTCTCGAGAAGTTTGGCGAGCTCTCGGGCCTAATAATAAACCCTAATAAATCAACAGCACTCAACATTTCTCTCCCCCCTATAGAATTGGCGCACTTGAAGCAAATTTTACCATTCCCTTGGTCACAGTGCCATATCCCTTTTTTGGGAATCAAACTGACTCCTAAGCTATCAGACCTTTACGCAGCTAATTATCTTCCAATGCTAAATCACCTTTCTGCCCTTCTGACCAAATGGTCTTCCCTTTCCCTCGCATGGCTAGGCAGAATAGCAGTTATTAAGATGTCAATCCTCCCAAAAATTCTATATCTGTTTAGAGTCCTCCCAGTCCCAGTCCCCCCTCATTACCTCCGCACACTACAACGTCGCATCTTTTCCTATGTTTGGGGCAATATTCGCCCTCGTATACCTCGCTCTACCCTCTATCGCGCTAAGCTCAGTGGTGGTCTAGGCCTACCCGATATTAGCAAATATTATCTAGCAGCGCATTTAGCCCAGTTACCTAAATATCATGCAATTTTTGAAATCCCTCAATGGGTTGTGCTTGAATCGATTGAATGTGACCCCTTATCCACAGCTAACTTGCTCTGGTTGAGACCAATAGACCGCCGCACTATATCCAACCCCATCACGTCTCACTTCCTATCCTTATGGGACAAATTAAAAACCCGCTATCTCCTCCAATCTCCACATAATCCTATGCTCTCGTTCCTGCGAAACCCAGCTTTTCCCCCGGCCTGGCAGACACCCCTTTTATTCAAAGCCTGGTCCTCTGCTAATTTATTCCGTACACATCATTTCCTACAGAGGAATAAATTTAAATCCTTTGCCTCGCTGCGGGAAAAACATGGCCTCCCAGCCTCCGAGATATTTCGGTACTTGCAGGTACAACACTTTTACGCCCCCTACACCACAATAATCAATCGACCAGACGCCATGTCTCTCTTTGAACGAGCGTGCTGCAAAGACCCTCATAGACATGGGCTTATCTCCTGCTTATA